>NW_026892766.1:1517500-1520450 GCF_033815535.1 Pezoporus flaviventris | reverse complement strand
TGGTTAGGGTTAGGGTTAGGGTTAGGGTTAGGGGTTAGGGTTAGGGTTAGGGTTAGGGTTAGGGTTAGTGTTAGGGTTAGGGTTAGGGTTATGGTTAAGTTCTGGGTTAGGGTTAGGGTTAGGGGTAGGGTTAGGGTTAGGGTTAGGGTTAGGGTTAGGGGTAGTGTTAGGGTTAGGGTTAGGGTTAGGGTTGGGTTAGGGTTAGGGTTAGGGTTAGGGTTAGGGTTGCCGTCTGCTCCCACAGTCGAAGAGCCAGGAGGGAAAGCATGTGCGGGGCATCTTCAGCACACAGTCAGCTTTGCAATGCTGTCACCATTATTGCTGTCACTCCTCGGTTTCATACCTAAAAGTACATTTGAATGCAACCTCTCCAAAGCTGCTTCTCAGCTGCCCAGAAGCTCAGCGATTAGTGCACGAACATCTGGCCTCTGCTCCCAGCGCCGAAGAGCCAGGAGGGAAAGCATGTGCTGGGCATCTTCAGCACACAGTCAGCTTTGCAACGGTGTCACCATCATTGCTGTCGCTCCTCAGTGTCATACCTAAAGGCCCATTTGAATGCACCCTCTTCGGAGCTTGCTCTCGGCTGCCCAGCAGCACAGTGAGTAGAGCACGAACAGTTGCCGTCTGCTCCCACAATCGAAGAGCCAGGAGGGAAAGCTGGTGCTCTGAATCTTCTGCACACAGTCAGCTTTGCAACAGTGCCTCCATCATTGCTGTCGCTCCTCACTTTCATACCGAGAAGTTCATTTGAATCCAACTTCTCTGCTCGTTGCTCTTGGCTGCCCAGCAGCACAGTCAGTAGAGCACGAACGTCTGGCCTCTGCTCTCAGAGCCGAAGAGCCAGGAGGGAAAGCATGTGCTGGGCATCTTCAGCACACAGTTAGCTTTGCAACGGTGTCACCATCATTGCTGTCGCTCCTCGGTTTCATACCTAAAAGTCCACTCGAATGCAACCTCTACGGAGCTTGCTCTGAGCTGCCAAGTAGCACAGCGATTAGAGCACGAACGTCTGGCCTCTGCTCCCAGAGCCGAAGAGCCAGGAGGGAAAGCATGTGCTGGGCATCTTCAGCACACAGTCAGCTTTGCAACGGTGTCACCATCATTGCTGTCGCTCCTCGCTTTCATACCTAAAGGTCCATTTGAATGCACCCTCTTCGGAGCTTGCTCTCGGCTGCCCAGCAGCACAGTGAGTAGAGCACGAACGGTTGCCGTCTGCTCCCACAGTCGAAGAGCCAGGAGGGAAAGCTGGTGAAAGCTTAGGGTTAGGGTTAAGGTTAGGGTTAGGGTTAGGGTTAGGGTTAGGGGTTAGGGTTAGGGTTAGGGTTAGGGTTAGGGTTAGTGTTAGGGTTAGGGTTAGGGTTATGGTTAAGTTCTGGGTTAGGGTTAGGGTTAGGGGTAGGGTTAGGGTTAGGGTTAGGGTTAGGGTTAGGGGTAGTGTTAGGGTTAGGGTTAGGGTTAGGGTTGGGTTAGGGTTAGGGTTAGGGTTAGGGTTAGGGTTGCCGTCTGCTCCCACAGTCGAAGAGCCAGGAGGGAAAGCATGTGCGGGGCATCTTCAGCACACAGTCAGCTTTGCAATGCTGTCACCATTATTGCTGTCACTCCTCGGTTTCATACCTAAAAGTACATTTGAATGCAACCTCTCCAAAGCTGCTTCTCAGCTGCCCAGAAGTTCAGCGATTAGTGCACGAACGGCCTCTGCTCCCAGCGCCGAAGAGCCAGGAGGGAAAGCATGTGCTGGGCATCTTCAGCACACAGTCAGCTTTGCAACGGTGTCACCATCATTGCTGTCGCTCCTCAGTGTCATACCTAAAGGTCCATTTGAATGCACCCTCTTCAGAGCTTGCTCTCGGCTGCCCAGCAGCACAGTGAGTAGAGCACGAACAGTTGCCGTCTGCTCCCACAATCGAAGAGCCAGGAGGGAAAGCTGGTGCTCTGAATCTTCTTGCACACAGTCAGCTTTGCAACAGTGCCTCCATCATTGCTGTCGCTCCTCACTTTCATACCGAGAAGTTCATTTGAATCCAACTTCTCTGCTCGTTGCTCTTGGCTGCCCAGCAGCACAGTCAGTAGAGCACGAACGTCTGGCCTCTGCTCTCAGAGCCAAAGAGCCAGGAGGGAAAGCATGTGCTGGGCATCTTCAGCACACAGTCAGCTTTGCAACGGTGTCACCATCATTGCTGTCGCTCCTCGCTTTCATACCTAAAGGTCCATTTGAATGCACCCTCTTCGGAGCTTGCTCTCGGCTGCCCAGCAGCACAGTGAGTAGAGCACGAACGGTTGCCGTCTGCTCCCACAGTCGAAGAGCCAGGAGGGAAAGCATGTGCTGGGCATCTTCAGCACACAGTCAGCTTTGCAACGGTGTCACCATCATTGCTGTCGCTCCTCGCTTTCATAGCTAAAGGTCCATTTGAATGCACCCTCTTCGGAGCTTGCTCTCGGCTGCCCAGCAGCACAGTGAGTAGAGCACGAACGGTTGCCGTCTGCTCCCACAGTCGAAGAGCCAGGAGGGAAAGCATGTGCTGGGCATCTTCAGCACACAGTTAGCTTTGCAACGGTGTCACCATCATTGCTGTCGCTCCTCGCTTTCATACCTAAAAGTCCACTCGAATGCAACCTCTACGGAGCTTGCTCTGAGCTGCCAAGTAGCACAGCGATTAGAGCACGAACGTCTGGCCTCTGCTCCCAGAGCCGAAGAGCCAGGAGGGAAAGCATGTGCTGGGCATCTTCAGCACACAGTCAGCTTTGCAACGGTGTCACCATCATTGCTGTCGCTCCTCGCTTTCATACTTAAAAGTCCATTTGAGTGCAACCTCTCCGAAGCTTGTTCTCGGCTGCCCAGGGGCAGAACGATTAGTGCACGAACGTCTGGCTTCTGCTCCCAGATCCGAAGAGCCAGGAGGGAAAGCATGTGCTGGGCATCTTCAGCACACAGTCAGCTTTGCAACGGTGT
>NW_026892766.1:1442500-1447500 GCF_033815535.1 Pezoporus flaviventris | reverse complement strand
TGCTCTCGGCTGCCCAGCAGCACAGTGAGTAGAGCACGAACAGTTGCCGTCTGCTCCCACAATCCAAGAGCCAGGAGGGAAAGCTGGTGCTCTGAATCTTCTGCACACAGTCAGCTTTGCAACAGTGCCTCCATCATTGCTGTCGCTCCTCACTTTCATACCGAGAAGTTCATTTGAATCCAACTTCTCTGCTCGTTGCTCTTGGCTGCCCAGCAGCACAGTCAGTAGAGCACGAACGTCTGGCCTCTGCTCTCAGAGCCGAAGAGCCAGGAGGGAAAGCATGTGCTGGGCATCTTCAGCACACAGTCAGCTTTGCAACGGTGTCACCATCATTGCTGTCGCTCCTCGGTTTCATACCTAAAGGTCCATTTGAATGCACCCTCTTCGGAGCTTGCTCTCGGCTGCCCAGCTGCACAGTGAGTAGAGCACGAACAGTTGCCGTCTGCTCCCACAATCGAAGAGCCAGGAGGGAAAGCTGGTGAAAGCTTAGGGTTAGGGTTAGGGTTAGGGTTAGGGTTAGGGTTAGGGGTTAGGGTTAGGGGTTAGGGTTAGGGTTAGGGTTAGGGTTAGGGTTAGGGGTTAGGGTTAGGGTTAGGGTTATGGTTAGGTTTATGGTTAGGGTTAGGGTTAGGGTTAGGGGTAGGGTTAGGGTTAGGGTTAGGGTTGGGTTAGGGTTAGGGTTAGGGTTGCCGTCTGCTCCCACAGTCGAAGAGCCAGGAGGGAAAGCATGTGCGGGGCATCTTCAGCACACAGTCAGCTTTGCAATGCTGTCACCATTATTGCTCTCACTCCTCGGTTTCATACCTAAAAGTACATTTGAATGCAACCTCTCCAAAGCTGCTTCTCAGCTGCCCAGAAGCTCAGCGATTAGTGCACGAACGTCTGGCCTCTGCTCCCAGCGCCGAAGAGCCAGGAGGGAAAGCATGTGCTGGGCATCTTCAGCACACAGTCAGCTTTGCAACGGTGTCACCATCATTGCTGTCGCTCCTCAGTGTCATACCTAAAGGTCCATTTGAATGCACCCTCTTCGGAGCTTGCTCTCGGCTGCCCAGCAGCACAGTGAGTAGAGCACGAACAGTTGCCGTCTGCTCCCACAATCCAAGAGCCAGGAGGGAAAGCTGGTGCTCTGAATCTTCTGCACACAGTCAGCTTTGCAACAGTGCCTCCATCATTGCTGTCGCTCCTCACTTTCATAAAGAGAAGTTCATTTGAATCCAACTTCTCTGCTCGTTGCTCTTGGCTGCCCAGCAGCACAGTCAGTAGAGCACGAACGTCTGGCCTCTGCTCTCAGAGCCGAAGAGCCAGGAGGGAAAGCATGTGCTGGGCATCTTCAGCACACAGTCAGCTTTGCAACGGTGTCACCATCATTGCTGTCGCTCCTCGCTTTCATACTTAAAAGTCCATTTGAGTGCAACCTCTCCGAAGCTTGTTCTCGGCTGCCCAGGGGCAGAACGATTAGTGCACGAACGTCTGGCTTCTGCTCCCAGATCCGAAGAGCCCGGCGGCAAAGCATGTGCTGGGCATCTTCAGCACACAGTCAGCTTTGCAACGGTGTCACCATCATTGCTGACGCTGTTGGCTTTCATACTTAAAAGTCCATTTGAGTGCAACCTCTCCGAAGCTTGTTCTCGGCTGCCCAGGGGCAGAACGATTAGTGCACGAACGTCTGGCTTCTGCTCCCAGATCCGAAGAGCCAGGAGGGAAAGCATGTGCTGGGCATCTTCAGCACACAGTCAGCTTTGCAACGGTGTCACCATCATTGCTGTCGCTCCTCGCTTTCATACCTAAAGGTCCATTTGAATGCACCCTCTTCGGAGCTTGCTCTCGGCTGCCCAGCTGCACAGTGAGTAGAGCACGAACAGTTGCCGTCTGCTCCCACAATCGAAGAGCCAGGAGGGAAAGCTGGTGAAAGCTTAGGGTTAGGGTTAGGGTTAGGGTTAGGGTTAGGGTTAGGGGTTAGGGTTAGGGGTTAGGGTTAGGGTTAGGGTTAGGGTTAGGGTTAGGGGTTAGGGTTAGGGTTAGGGTTATGGTTAGGTTTAGGGTTAGGGTTAGGGTTAGGGGTAGGGTTAGGGTTAGGGTTAGGGTTGGGTTAGGGTTAGGGTTAGGGTTGCCGTCTGCTCCCACAGTCGAAGAGCCAGGAGGGAAAGCATGTGCGGGGCATCTTCAGCACACAGTCAGCTTTGCAATGCTGTCACCATTATTGCTGTCACTCCTCGGTTTCATACCTAAAAGTACATTTGAATGCAACCTCTCCAAAGCTGCTTCTCAGCTGCCCAGAAGCTCAGCGATTAGTGCACGAACGTCTGGCCTCTGCTCCCAGCGCCGAAGAGCCAGGAGGGAAAGCATGTGCTGGGCATCTTCAGCACACAGTCAGCTTTGCAACGGTGTCACCATCATTGCTGTCGCTCCTCAGTGTCATACCTAAAGGTCCATTTGAAGGCACCCTCTTCGGAGCTTGCTCTCGGCTGCCCAGCAGCACAGTGAGTAGAGCACGAACAGTGCCGTCTGCTCCCACAATCGAAGAGCCAGGAGGGAAAGCTGGTGCTCTGAATCTTCTGCACACAGTCAGCTTTGCAACAGTGCCTCCATCATTGCTGTCGCTCCTCACTTTCATACCGAGAAGTTCATTTGAATCCAACTTCTCTGCTCGTTGCTCTTGGCTGCCCAGCAGCACAGTCAGTAGAGCACAAACGTCTGGCCTCTGCTCTCACAACGAAGAGCCAGGAGGGAAAGCATGTGCTGGGCATCTTCAGCACACAGTCAGGTTTGCAACGGTGTCACCATCATTGCTGTCGCTCCTCGCTTTCATACCTAAAGGTCCATTTGAATGCACCCTCTTCGGAGCTTGCTCTCGGCTGCCCAGCAGCACAGTGAGTAGAGCACGAACGGTTGCCGTCTGCTCCCACAGTCGAAGAGCCAGGAGGGAAAGCATGTGCTGGGCATCTTCAGCACACAGTTAGCTTTGCAACGGTGTCGCCATCATTGCTGTCGCTCCTCGGTTTCATACCTAAAAGTCCACTCGAATGCAACCTCTACGGAGCTTGCTCTGAGCTGCCAAGTAGCACAGCGATTAGAGCACGAACGTCTGGCCTCTGCTCCCAGAGCCGAAGAGCCAGGAGGGAAAGCATGTGCTGGGCATCTTCAGCACACAGTCAGCTTTGCAACGGTGTCACCATCATTGCTGTCGCTCCTCGCTTTCATACTTAAAAGTCCATTTGAGTGCAACCTCTCCGAAGCTTGTTCTCGGCTGCCCAGGGGCAGAACGATTAGTGCACGAACGTCTGGCTTCTGCTCCCAGATCCGAAGAGCCAGGAGGGAAAGCATGTGCTGGGCATCTTCAGCACACAGTCAGCTTTGCAACGGTGTCACCATCATTGCTGTCGCTCCTCGCTTTCATACCTAAAGGTCCATTTGAATGCACCCTCTTCGGAGCTTGCTCTCGGCTGCCCAGCTGCACAGTGAGTAGAGCACGAACAGTTGCCGTCTGCTCCCACAATCGAAGAGCCAGGAGGGAAAGCTGGTGAAAGCTTAGGGTTAGGGTTAGGGTTAGGGTTAGGGTTAGGGGTTAGGGTTAGGGGTTAGGGTTAGGGTTAGGGTTAGGGTTAGGGTTAGGGGTTAGGGTTAGGGTTAGGGTTAGGGTTAGGGGTTAGGGTTAGGTTTAGGGTTATGGTTAGGTTTAGGGTTAGGGTTAGGGTTAGGGTTAGGGGTAGGGTTAGGGTTAGGGTTAGGGTTAGTGTTAGGTTTAGGGTTAGGGTTAGGGTTAGGGGTAGGGTTAGGGTTAGGGTTGGGTTAGGGTTAGGGTTAGGGTTGCCGTCTGCTCCGAGAGTCGAAGAGCCAGGAGGGAAAGCATGTGCGGGGCATCTTCAGCACACAGTCAGCTTTGCAATGCTGTCACCATTATTGCTGTCACTCCTCGGTTTCATACCTAAAAGTACATTTGAATGCAGCCTCTCCAAAGCTGCTTCTCAGCTGCCCAGAAGCTCAGCGATTAGTGCACGAACGTCTGGCCTCTGCTCCCAGCGCCGAAGAGCCAGGAGGGAAAGCATGTGCTGGGCATCTTCAGCACACAGTCAGCTTTGCAACGGTGTCACCATCATTGCTGTCGCTCCTCAGTGTCATACCTAAAGGTCCATTTGAATGCACCCTCTTCGGAGCTTGCTCTCGGCTGCCCAGCAGCACAGTGAGTAGAGCACGAACAGTTGCCGTCTGCTCCCACAATCCAAGAGCCAGGAGGGAAAGCTAGTGCTCTGAATCTTCTGCACACAGTCAGCTTTGCAACAGTGCCTCCATCATTGCTGTCGCTCCTCACTTTCATACCGAGAAGTTCATTTGAATCCAACTTCTCTGCTCGTTGCTCTTGGCTGCCCAGCAGCACAGTCAGTAGAGCACGAACGTCTGGCCTCTGCTCACAGAGCCGAAGAGCCAGGAGGGAAAGCATGTGCTGGGCATCTTCAGCACACACTCAGCTTTGCAACGGTGTCACCATCATTGCTGTCGCTCCTCGCTTTCATACCGAAAGGTCCATTTGAAAGCGCCCTCTTCGGAGCTTGCTCTCGGCTGCCCAGCAGCACAGTGAGTAGAGCACGAACGGTTGCCGTCTGCTCCCACAGTCGAAGAGCCAGGAGGGAAAGCATGTGCTGGGCATCTTCAGCACACAGTTAGCTTTGCAACGGTGTCACCATCATTGCTGTCGCTCCTCGCTTTCATACTTAAAAGTCCATTTGAGTGCAACCTCTCCGAAGCTTGTTCTCGGCTGCCCAGGGGCAGAACGATTAGTGCACGAACGTCTGGCTTCTGCTCCCAGATCCGAAGAGCCAGGAGGGAAAGCATGTGCTGGGCATCTTCAGCACACAGTCAGCTTTGCAACGGTGTCACCATCATTGCTGTCGCTCCTCGCTTTCATACCTAAAGGTCCATTTGAATGCACCCTCTTCGGAGCTTGCTCTCGGCTGCCCAGCTGCACAGTGAGTAGAGCACGAACAGTTGCCGTCTGCTCCCAC
>NW_026892766.1:1417500-1422500 GCF_033815535.1 Pezoporus flaviventris | reverse complement strand
AGGGTTAGGGTTAGGGTTAGGGTTGGGTTAGGGTTAGGGTTAGGGTTGCCGTCTGCTCCCACAGTCGAAGAGCCAGGAGGGAAAGCATGTGCGGGGCATCTTCAGCACACAGTCAGCTTTGCAATGCTGTCACCATTATTGCTGTCACTCCTCGGTTTCATACCTAAAAGTACATTTGAATGCAGCCTCTCCAAAGCTGCTTCTCAGCTGCCCAGAAGCTCAGCGATTAGTGCACGAACGTCGGGCCTCTGCTCCCAGCGCCGAAGAGCCAGGAGGGAAAGCATGTGCTGGGCATCTTCAGCACACAGTCAGCTTTGCAACGGTGTCACCATCATTGCTGTCGCTCCTCAGTGTCATGCCTAAAGGTCCATTTGAATGCACCCTCTTCGGAGCTTGCTCTCGGCTGCCCAGCAGCACAGTGAGTAGAGCACGAACAGTTGCCGTCTGCTCCCACAATCCAAGAGCCAGGAGGGAAAGCTGGTGCTCTGAATCTTCTGCACACAGTCAGCTTTGCAACAGTGCCTCCATCATTGCTGTCGCTCCTCACTTTCATACCGAGAAGTTCATTTGAATCCAACTTCTCTGCTCGTTGCTCTTGGCTGCCCAGCAGCACAGTCAGTAGAGCACGAACGTCTGGCCTCTGCTCTCAGAGCCGAAGAGCCAGGAGGGAAAGCATGTGCTGGGCATCTTCAGCACACACTCAGCTTTGCAACGGTGTCACCATCATTGCTGTCGCTCCTCGCTTTCATACCGAAAGGTCCATTTGAAAGCGCCCTCTTCGGAGCTTGCTCTCGGCTGCCCAGCAGCACAGTGAGTAGAGCACGAACGGTTGCCGTCTGCTCCCACAGTCGAAGAGCCAGGAGGGAAAGCATGTGCTGGGCATCTTCAGCACACAGTTAGCTTTGCAACGGTGTCACCATCATTGCTGTCGCTCCTCGCTTTCATACCTAAAAGTCCACTCGAATGCAACCTCTACGGAGCTTGCTCTGAGCTGCCAAGTAGCACAGCGATTAGAGCACGAACGTCTGGCCTCTGCTCCCAGAGCCGAAGAGCCAGGAGGGAAAGCATGTGCTGGGCATCTTCAGCACACAGTCAGCTTTGCAACGGTGTCACCATCATTGCTGTCGCTCCTCGCTTTCATACTTAAAAGTCCATTTGAGTGCAACCTCTCCGAAGCTTGTTCTCGGCTGCCCAGGGGCAGAACGATTAGTGCACGAACGTCTGGCTTCTGCTCCCAGATCCGAAGAGCCAGGAGGGAAAGCATGTGCTGGGCATCTTCAGCACACAGTCAGCTTTGCAACGGTGTCACCATCATTGCTGTCGCTCCTCGCTTTCATACCTAAAGGTCCATTTGAATGCACCCTCTTCGGAGCTTGCTCTCGGCTGCCCAGCTGCACAGTGAGTAGAGCACGAACAGTTGCCGTCTGCTCCCACAATCGAAGAGCCAGGAGGGAAAGCTGGTGAAAGCTTAGGGTTAGGGTTAGGGTTAGGGTTAGGGTTAGGGGTTAGGGTTAGGGGTTAGGGTTAGGGTTAGGGTTAGGGTTAGGGTTAGGGGTTAGGGTTAGGGTTAGGGTTATGGTTAGGTTTAGGGTTAGGGTTAGGGTTAGGGTTAGGGGTAGGGTTAGGGTTAGGGTTAGGGTTGGGTTAGGGTTAGGGTTAGGGTTGCCGTCTGCTCCCACAGTCGAAGAGCCAGGAGGGAAAGCATGTGCGGGGCATCTTCAGCACACAGTCAGCTTTGCAATGCTGTCACCATTATTGCTGTCACTCCTCGGTTTCATACCTAAAAGTACATTTGAATGCAACCTCTCCAAAGCTGCTTCTCAGCTGCCCAGAAGCTCAGCGATTAGTGCACGAACGTCTGGCCTCTGCTCCCAGCGCCGAAGAGCCAGGAGGGAAAGCATGTGCTGGGCATCTTCAGCACACAGTCAGCTTTGCAACGGTGTCACCATCATTGCTGTCGCTCCTCAGTGTCATACCTAAAGGTCCATTTGAATGCACCCTCTTCGGAGCTTGCTCTCGGCTGCCCAGCAGCACAGTGAGTAGAGCACGAACTGTTGCCGTCTGCTCCCACAATCCAAGAGCCAGGAGGGAAAGCTGGTGCTCTGAATCTTCTGCACACAGTCAGCTTTGCAACAGTGCCTCCATCATTGCTGTCGCTCCTCACTTTCATACCGAGAAGTTCATTTGAATCCAACTTCTCTGCTCGTTGCTCTTGGCTGCCCAGCAGCACAGTCAGTAGAGCACGAACGTCTGGCCTCTGCTCTCAGAGCCGAAGAGCCAGGAGGGAAAGCATGTGCTGGGCATCTTCAGCACACAGTCAGCTTTGCAACGGTGTCACCATCATTGCTGTCGCTCCTCGCTTTCATACCTAAAGGTCCATTTGAATGCACCCTCTTCGGAGCTTGCTCTCGGCTGCCCAGCTGCACAGTGAGTAGAGCACGAACAGTTGCCGTCTGCTCCCACAATCGAAGAGCCAGGAGGGAAAGCTGGTGAAAGCTTAGGGTTAGGGTTAGGGTTAGGGGTTAGGGTTAGGGGTTAGGGTTAGGGTTAGGGTTAGGATTAGGGTTAGGGGTTAGGGTTAGGGTTAGGGTTACGGTTAGGTTTAGGGTTAGGGTTAGGGTTAGGGTTAGGGTTAGGGTTAGGGTTAGGGGTAGGGTTAGGTTTAGGGTTAGGGTTAGGGTTAGGGGTAGGGTTAGGGTTAGGGTTAGGGTTGGGTTAGGGTTAGGGTTAGGGTTGCCGTCTGCTCCCACAGTCGAAGAGCCAGGAGGGAAAGCATGTGTGGGGCATCTTCAGCACACAGTCAGCTTTGCAATGCTGTCACCATTATTGCTGTCACTCCTCGGTTTCATACCTAAAAGTACATTTGAATGCAGCCTCTCCAAAGCTGCTTCTCAGCTGCCCAGAAGCTCAGCGATTAGTGCACGAACGTCTGGCCTCTGCTCCCAGCGCCGAAGAGCCAGGAGGGAAAGCATGTGCTGGGCATCTTCAGCACACAGTCAGCTTTGCAACGGTGTCACCATCATTGCTGTCGCTCCTCAGTGTCATACCTAAAGGTCCATTTGAATGCACCCTCTTCAGAGCTTGCTCTCGGCTGCCCAGCAGCACAGTGAGTAGAGCACGAACAGTTGCCGTCTGCTCCCACAATCCAAGAGCCAGGAGGGAAAGCTGGTGCTCTGAATCTTCTGCACACAGTCAGCTTTGCAACAGTGCCTCCATCATTGCTGTCGCTCCTCACTTTCATACCGAGAAGTTCATTTGAATCCAACTTCTCTGCTCGTTGCTCTTGGCTGCCCAGCAGCACAGTCAGTAGAGCACGAACGTCTGGCCTCTGCTCTCAGAGCCGAAGAGCCAGGAGGGAAAGCATGTGCTGGGCATCTTCAGCACACACTCAGCTTTGCAACGGTGTCACCATCATTGCTGTCGCTCCTCGCTTTCATACCGAAAGGTCCATTTGAAAGCGCCCTCTTCGGAGCTTGCTCTCGGCTGCCCAGCAGCACAGTGAGTAGAGCACGAACGGTTGCCGTCTGCTCCCACAGTCGAAGAGCCAGGAGGGAAAGCATGTGCTGGGCATCTTCAGCACACAGTCAGCTTTGCAACGGTGTCACCATCATTGCTGTCGCTCCTCAGTGTCATACCTAAAGGTCCATTTGAATGCACCCTCTTCAGAGCTTGCTCTCGGCTGCCCAGCAGCACAGTGAGTAGAGCACGAACAGTTGCCGTCTGCTCCCACAATCAAAGAGCCAGGAGGGAAAGCTGGTGCTCTGAATCTTCTGCACACAGTCAGCTTTGCAACAGTGCCTCCATCATTGCTGTCGCTCCTCACTTTCATACCGAGAAGTTCATTTGAATCCAACTTCTCTGCTCGTTGCTCTTGGCTGCCCAGCAGCACAGTCAGTAGAGCACGAACGTCTGGCCTCTGCTCTCAGAGCCGAAGAGCCAGGAGGGAAAGCATGTGCTGGGCATCTTCAGCACACAGTCAGCTTTGCAATGGTGTCACCATCATTGCTGTCGCTCCTCGCTTTCATACCTAAAGGTCCATTTGAATGCACCCTCTTCGGAGCTTGCTCTCGGCTGCCCAGCAGCACAGTGAGTAGAGCACGAACGGTTGCCGTCTGCTCCCACAGTCGAAGAGCCAGGAGGGAAAGCATGTGCTGGGCATCTTCAGCACACAGTTAGCTTTGCAACGGTGTCACCATCATTGCTGTCGCTCCTCGCTTTCATACCTAAAAGTCCACTCGAATGCAACCTCTACGGAGCTTGCTCTGAGCTGCCAAGTAGCACAGCGATTAGAGCACGAACGTCTGGCCTCTGCTCCCAGAGCCGAAGAGCCAGGAGGGAAAGCATGTGCTGGGCATCTTCAGCACACAGTCAGCTTTGCAACGGTGTCACCATCATTGCTGTCGCTCCTCGCTTTCATACTTAAAAGTCCATTTGAGTGCAACCTCTCCGAAGCTTGTTCTCGGCTGCCCAGGGGCAGAACGATTAGTGCACGAACGTCTGGCTTCTGCTCCCAGATCCAAAGAGCCAGGAGGGAAAGCATGTGCTGGGCATCTTCAGCACACAGTCAGCTTTGCAACGGTGTCACCATCATTGCTGTCGCTCCTCGCTTTCATACCTAAAGGTCCATTTGAATGCACCCTCTTCGGAGCTTGCTCTCGGCTGCCCAGCTGCACAGTGAGTAGAGCACGAACAGTTGCCGTCTGCTCCCACAATCGAAGAGCCAGGAGGGAAAGCTGGTGAAAGCTTAGGGTTGGGTTAGGGTTAGGGTTAGGGTTAGGGGTTAAGGTTAGGGGTTAGGGTTAGGGTTAGGGTTAGGGTTAGGGTTAGGGGTTAGGGTTAGGGTTAGGGTTATGGTTAGGTTTAGGGTTAGGGTTAGGGTTAGGGTTAGGGGTAGGGTTAGGGTTAGGGTTAGTTTTAGGGTTAGGGTTAGGGTTAGGGTTAGGGTTAGGGGTAGGGTTAGGGTTAGGGTTAGGGTTAGGGTTGGGTTAGGGTTAGGGTTA
>NW_026892766.1:1400000-1402500 GCF_033815535.1 Pezoporus flaviventris | reverse complement strand
GCCGTCTGCTCCCACAGTCGAAGAGCCAGGAGGGAAAGCATGTGCTGGGCATCTTCAGCACACAGTTAGCTTTGCAACGGTGTCGCCATCATTGCTGTCGCTTCTCGGATTCATACCTAAAAGTCCACTCGAATGCAACCTCTACGGAGCTTGCTCTGAGCTGCCAAGTAGCACAGCGATTAGAGCACGAACGTCTGGCCTCTGCTCCCAGAGCCGAAGAGCCAGGAGGGAAAGCATGTGCTGGGCATCTTCAGCACACAGTCAGCTTTGCAACGGTGTCACCATCATTGCTGACGCTGCTGGCTTTCATACTTAAAAGTCCGTTTGAGTGCAACCTCTCCGAAGCTTGTTCTCGGCTGCCCAGGGGCAGAACGATTAGTGCACGAACGTCTGGCTTCTGCTCCCAGATCCGAAGAGCCAGGAGGGAAAGCATGTGCTGGGCATCTTCAGCACACAGTCAGCTTTGCAACGGTGTCACCATCATTGCTGTCGCTCCTCGCTTTCATACCTAAAGGTCCATTTGAATGCACCCTCTTCGGAGCTTGCTCTCGGCTGCCCAGCTGCACAGTGAGTAGAGCACGAACAGTTGCCGTCTGCTCCCACAATCGAAGAGCCAGGAGGGAAAGCTGGTGAAAGCTTAGGGTTAGGGTTAGGGTTAGGGTTAGGGGTTAGGGTTAGGGTTAGGGGTTAGGGTTAGGGTTAGGGTTAGGGTTAGGGGTTAGGGTTTGGGTTAGGGTTATGGTTAGGTTTAGGGTTAGGGTTAGGGTTAGGGTTAGGGGTAGGGTTAGGGTTAGGGTTACGGTTAGGGTTAGGTTTAGGGTTAGGGTTAGGGGTAGGCTTAGGGTTAGGGTTACGGTTAGGGTTGGGTTAGGGTTAGGGTTAGGGTTGCCGTCTGCTCCCACAGTCGGAGAGCCAGGAGGGAAAGCATGTGCTGGGCATCTTCAGCACACAGTCAGCTTTGCAACGGTGTCACCATCATTGCTGTCGCTCCTCGCTTTCATACTTAAAAGTCCATTTGAGTGCAACCTCTCCGAAGCTTGTTCTCGGCTGCCCAGGGGCAGAACGATTAGTGCACGAACGTCTGGCTTCTGCTCCCAGATCCGAAGAGCCAGGAGGGAAAGCATGTGCTGGGCATCTTCAGCACACAGTCAGCTTTGCAACGGTGTCACCATCATTGCTGTCGCTCCTCGCTTTCATACCTAAAGGTCCATTTGAATGCACCCTCTTCGGAGCTTGCTCTCGGCTGCCCAGCTGCACAGTGAGTAGAGCACGAACAGTTGCCGTCTGCTCCCACAATCGAAGAGCCAGGAGGGAAAGCTGGTGAAAGCTTAGGGTTAGGGTTAGGGTTAGGGTTAGGGTAGGGGTTAGGGTTAGAAGTTAGGGTTATGGTTAGGGTTAGGGTTAGGGGTTAGGGTTAGGGTTAGGGTTATGGTTAGGTTTAGGGTTAGGGTTAGGGTTAGGGTTAGGGTTAGGGGTAGGGTTAGGGTTAGGGTTAGGGTTAGGGTTAGGGGTAGTGTTAGGTTTAGGGTTAGGGTGAGGGTTGGGTTAGGGTTGGGTTAGGGTTAGGGTTAGGGCTATGGTTGCCGTCTGCTCCCACAGTCGAAGAGCCAGGAGGGAAAGCATGTGCGGGGCATCTTCAGCACACAGTCAGCTTTGCAATGCTGTCACCATTATTGCTGTCACTCCTCGGTTTCATACCTAAAAGTACATTTGAATGCAACCTCTCCAAAGCTGCTTCTCAGCTGCCCAGAAGCTCAGCGATTAGTGCACGAACGTCTGGCCTCTGCTCCCAGCGCCGAAGAGCCAGGAGGGAAAGCATGTGCTGGGCATCTTCAGCACACAGTCAGCTTTGCAACGGTGTCACCATCATTGCTGTCGCTCCTCAGTGTCATACCTAAAGGTCCATTTGAATGCACCCTCTTCGGAGCTTGCTCTCGGCTGCCCAGCAGCACAGTGAGTAGAGCACGAACAGTTGCCGTCTGCTCCCACAATCGAAGAGCCAGGAGGGAAAGCTGGTGCTCTGAATCTTCTGCACACAGTCAGCTTTGCAACAGTGCCTCCATCATTGCTGTCGCTCCTCACTTTCATACCGAGAACTTCATTTGAATACAACTTCTCTGCTCGTTGCTCTTGGCTGCCCAGCAGCACAGTCAGTAGAGCACGAACGTCTGGCCTCTGCTCTCAGAGCCGAAGAGGCAGGAGGGAAAGCATGTGCTGGGCATCTTCAGCACACAGTCAGCTTTGCAACGGTGTCCCCATCATTGCTGTCGCTCCTCGCTTTCATACCGAAAGGTCCATTTGAAAGCGCCCTCTTCGGAGCTTGCTCTCGGCTGCCCAGCAGCACAGTGAGTAGAGCACGAACGGTTGCCGTCTGCTCCCACAGTCGAAGAGCCAGGAGGGAAAGCATGTGCTGGGCATCTTCAGCACACAGTCAGCTTTGCAACGGTGTCACCATCATTGCTGTCGCTCCTCGCTTTCATACCTAAAGGTCCATTTGAAT
>NW_026892766.1:1350000-1355000 GCF_033815535.1 Pezoporus flaviventris | reverse complement strand
CAGGAGGGAAAGCATGTGCTGGGCATCTTCAGCACACAGTCAGCTTTGCAACGGTGTCACCATCATTGCTGTCGCTCCTCAGTGTCATACCTAAAGGTCCATTTGAATGCACCCTCTTCAGAGCTTGCTCTCGGCTGCCCAGCAGCACAGTGAGTAGAGCACGAACAGTTGCCGTCTGCTCCCACAATCGAAGAGCCAGGAGGGAAAGCTGGTGCTCTGAATCTTCTGCACACAGTCAGCTTTGCAACAGTGCCTCCATCATTGCTGTCGCTCCTCACTTTCATACCGAGAAGTTCATTTGAATCCAACTTCTCTGCTCGTTGCTCTTGGCTGCCCAGCAGCACAGTCAGTAGAGCACGAACGTCTGGCCTCTGCTCTCAGAGCCGAAGAGCCAGGAGGGAAAGCATGTGCTGAGCATCTTCAGCACACAGTCAGCTTTGCAACGGTGTCACCATCAATGCTGTCGCTCCGCGCTTTCATACCTAAAGGTCCATTTGAAAGCGCCCTCTTCGGAGCTTGCTCTCGGCTGCCCAGCAGCACAGTGAGTAGAGCACGAACGGTTGCCGTCTGCTCCCACAGTCGAAGAGCCAGGAGGGAAAGCATGTGCTGGGCATCTTCAGCACACAGTTAGCTTTGCAACGGTGTCACCATCATTGCTCTCGCTCCTCGGTTTCATACCGAAAGGTCCATTTGAATGCACCCTCTTCGGAGCTTGCTCTCGGCTGCCCAGCTGCACAGTGAGTAGAGCACGAACAGTTGCCGTCTGCTCCCACAATCGAAGAGCCAGGAGGGAAAGCTGGTGCTCTGAATCTTCTGCACACAGTCAGCTTTGCAACAGTGCCTCCATCATTGCTGTCGCTCCTCACTTTCATACCGAGAAGTTCATTTGAATCCAACTTCTCTGCTCGTTGCTCTTGGCTGCCCAGCAGCACAGTCAGTAGAGCACGAACGTCTGGCCTCTGCTCTCAGAGCCGAAGAGCCAGGAGGGAAAGCATGTGCTGGGCATCTTCAGCACACAGTCAGCTTTGCAACGGTGTCACCATCATTGCTGTCCCTCCTCGCTTTCATACCTAAAGGTCCATTTGAATGCACCCTCTTCGGAGCTTGCTCTCGGCTGCCCAGCAGCACAGTGAGTAGAGCACGAACGGTTACCGTCTGCTCCCACAGTCGAAGAGCCAGGAGGGAAAGCATGTGCTGGGCATCTTCAGCACACAGTTAGCTTTGCAACGGTGTCACCATCATTGCTGTCGCTCCTCGGTTTCATACCTAAAAGTCCACTCGAATGCAACCTCTACGGAGCTTGCTCTGAGCTGCCAAGTAGCACAGCGATTAGAGCACGAACGTCTGGCCTCTGCTCCCAGAGCCGAAGAGCCAGGAGGGAAAGCATGTGCTGGGCATCTTCAGCACACAGTCAGCTTTGCAACGGTGTCACCATCATTGCTGTCGCTCCTCGCTTTCATACTTAAAAGTCCATTTGAGTGCAACCTCTCCGAAGCTTGTTCTCGGCTGCCCAGGGGCAGAACGATTAGTGCACGAACGTCTGGCTTCTGCTCCCAGATCCGAAGAGCCAGGAGGGAAAGCATGTGCTGGGCATCTTCAGCACACAGTCAGCTTTGCAACGGTGTCACCATCATTGCTGTCGCTCCTCGCTTTCATACCTAAAGGTCCATTTGAATGCACCCTCTTCGGAGCTTGCTCTCGGCTGCCCAGCTGCACAGTGAGTAGAGCACGAAGAGTTGCCGTCTGCTCCCACAATCGAAGAGCCAGGAGGGAAAGCATGTGCGGGGCATCTTCAGCACACAGTCAGCTTTGCAATGCTGTCACCATTATTGCTGTCACTCCTCGGTTTCATACCTAAGAGTACATTTGAATGCAACCTCTCCAAAGCTGCTTCTCAGCTGCCCAGAAGCTCAGAGATTAGTGCACGAACGTCTGGCCTCTGCTCCCAGCGCCGAAGAGCCAGGAGGGATAGCATGTGCTGGGCATCTTCAGCACACAGTCAGCTTTGCAACGGTGTCACCATCATTGCTGTCGCTCCTCGCTTTCATACCGAAAGGTCCATTTGAAAGCGCCCTCTTCGGAGCTTGCTCTTGGCTGCCCAGCAGCACAGTGAGTAGAGCACGAACGGTTGCCGTCTGCTCCCACAGTCGAAGAGCCAGGAGGGAAAGCATGTGCTGGGCATCTTCAGCACACAGTCAGCTTTGCAACGGTGTCACCATCATTGCTGTCGCTCCTCAGTGTCATACCTAAAGGTCCATTTGAATGCACCCTCTTCAGAGCTTGCTCTCGGCTGCCCAGCAGCACAGTGAGTAGAGCACGAACAGTTGCCGTCTGCTCCCACAATCGAAGAGACAGGAGGGAAAGCTGGTGCTCTGAATCTTCTGCACACAGTCAGCTTTGCAACAGTGCCTCCATCATTGCTGTCGCTCCTCACTTTCATACCGAGAAGTTCATTTGAATCCAACTTCTCTGCTCGTTGCTCTTGGCTGCCCAGCAGCACAGTCAGTAGAGCACGAACGTCTGGCCTCTGCTCTCAGAGCCGAAGAGCCAGGAGGGAAAGCATGTGCTGAGCATCTTCAGCACACAGTCAGCTTTGCAACGGTGTCACCATCATTGCTGTCGCTCCGCGCTTTCATACCTAAAGGTCCATTTGAAAGCGCCCTCTTCGGAGCTTGCTCTCGGCTGCCCAGCAGCACAGTGAGTAGAGCACGAACGGTTGCCGTCTGCTCCCACAGTCGAAGAGCCAGGAGGGAAAGCATGTGCTGGGCATCTTCAGCACACAGTTAGCTTTGCAACGGTGTCACCATCATTGCTGTCGCTCCTCGCTTTCATACCTAAAAGTCCACTCGAATGCAACCTCTATGGAGCTTGCTCTGAGCTGCCAAGTAGCACAGCCATTAGAGCACGAACGTCTGGCCTCTGCTCCCAGAGCCGAAGAGCCAGGAGGGAAAGCATGTGCTGGGCATCTTCAGCACACAGTCAGCTTTGCAACGGTGTCACCATCATTGCTGTCGCTCCTCGCTTTCATACTTAAAAGTCCATTTGAGTGCAACCTCTCCGAAGCTTGTTCTCGGCTGCCCAGGGGCAGAACGATTAGTGCACGAACGTCTGGCTTCTGCTCCCAGATCCGAAGAGCCAGGAGGGAAAGCATGTGCTGGGCATCTTCAGCACACAGTCAGCTTTGCAACGGTGTCACCATCATTGCTGTCGCTCCTCGCTTTCATACCTAAAGGTCCATTTGAATGCACCCTCTTCGGAGCTTGCTCTCGGCTGCCCAGCTGCACAGTGAGTAGAGCACGAACAGTTGCCGTCTGCTCCCACAATCGAAGAGCCAGGAGGGAAAACTGGTGAAAGATTAGGGTTAGGGTTAGGGTTAGGGTTAGGGTTAGGGTTAGGGGTTAGGGTTAGGGGTTAGGGTTAGGGTTAGGGTTAGGGTTAGGGTTAGGGTTAGGGGTTAGGGTTAGGGTTAGGGTTATGGTTAGGTTTAGGGTTAGGGTTAGGGTTAGGGTTAGGGGTAGGGTTAGGGTTAGGGTTAGGGTTAGGGTTATGTTTAGGGTTAGGGTTAGGGTTAGGGTTGGGTTAGGGTTAGGGTTAGGGTTGCCGTCTGCTCCCACAGTCGAAGAGCCAGGAGGGAAAGCATGTGCGGGGCATCTTCAGCACACAGTCAGCTTTGCAATGCTGTCACCATTATTTCTGTCACTCCTCGGGTTCATACCTAAAAGTACATTTGAATGCAACCTCTCCAAAGCTGCTTCTCAGCTGCCCAGAAGCTCAGCGATTAGTGCACGAACGTCTGGCCTCTGCTCCCAGCGCCGAAGAGCCAGGAGGGAAAGCATGTGCTGGGCATCTTCAGCACACAGTCAGCTTTGCAACGGTGTCACCATCATTGCTGTCGCTCCTCAGTGTCATCCCTAAAGGTCCATTTGAATGCACCCTCTTCGGAGCTTGCTCTCGGCTCCCCAGCAGCACAGTGAGTAGAGCACGAACAGTTGCCGTCTGCTCCCACAATCGAAGAGCCAGGAGGGAAAGCTGGTGCTCTGAATCTTCTGCACACAGTCAGCTTTGCAACAGTGCCTCCATCATTGCTGTCGCTCCTCACTTTCATACCTAAAGGTCCATTTGAATCCAACTTCTCTGCTCGTTGCTCTTGGCTGCCCAGCAGCACAGTCAGTAGAGCACGAACGGTTGCCGTCTGCTCCCACAGTCGAAGAGCCAGGAGGGAAAGCATGTGCTGGGCATCTTCAGCACACAGTTAGCTTTGCAACGGTGTCACCATCATTGCTGTCGCTCCTCGCTTTCATACCTAAAAGTCCACTCGAATGCAACCTCTACGGAGCTTGCTCTGAGCTGCCAAGTAGCACAGCGATTAGAGCACGAACATCTGGCCTCTGCTCCCAGATCCGAAGAGCCAGGAGGGAAAGCATGTGCTGGGCTTCTTCAGCACACAGTCAGCTTTGCAACGGTGTCACCATCATTGCTGTCGCTCCTCGCTTTCATACTTAAAAGTCCATTTGAGTGCAACCTCTCCGAAGCTTGTTCTCAGCTGCCCAGGGGCAGAACGATTAGTGCACGAACGTCTGGCTTCTGCTCCCAGATCCGAAGAGCCAGGAGGGAAAGCATGTGCTGGGCATCTTCAGCACACAGTCAGCTTTGCAACGGTGTCACCATCATTGCTGTCGCTCCTCGCTTTCATACCTAAAGGTCCATTTGAATGCACCCTCTTCAGAGCTTGCTCTCGGCTGCCCAGCTGCACAGTGAGTAGAGCACGAACAGTTGCCGTCTGCTCCCACAATCGAAGAGCCAGGAGGGAAAGCTGGTGAAAGCTTAGGGTTAGGGTTAGGGGTTAGGGTTAGGGGTTAGGGTTAGGGGTTAGGGTTAGGGTTAGGGTTAGGGTTAGGGTTAGGGGTTAGGGTTAGGGTTAGGGTTAGGGTTAGGGTTGTTTAGGTTTAGGTTTAGGGTTAGGGTTAGGGGTAGGGTTAGGGTTAGGGTTAGGGTTAGGG
>NW_026892766.1:1335000-1337500 GCF_033815535.1 Pezoporus flaviventris | reverse complement strand
TTGACCCAGTGCGTCCATCATTGCTGTCGCTCCTCACTTTCATACCTAGAAGTTCATTTGAATCCAACTTCTCTGCTCGTTGCTCTTGGCTGCCCAACAGCACAGTCAGTAGAGCATGAACGTCTGGCCCCTGCTCCCAGAGCCGAAGAGCCTGGAGGGAAAGCATGTGCTGGGCATCTTCAGCACACAGTCAGCTTTGCAACGGTGTCACCATCATTGCTGTCGCTCCTCGCTTTCATACCTAAAGGTCCATTTGAATGCACCCTCTCCGAAGCTTGCTCTCGGCTGCCCAGCTGCACAGTGAGTAGAGCACGAACAGTTGCCGTCTGCTCCCACAATCGAAGAGCCAGGAGGGAAAGCTGGTGAAAGCTTAGGGTTAGGGTTAGGGTTAGGGTTAGGGTTAGGTTTAGGGGTTAGGGTTAGGGTTAGGGTTAGGGTTAGGGTTAGGGGTTAGGGTTAGGGGTTAGGGTTAGGGTTAGAGTTTGGGGTTAGGGTTAGGGTTAGGGATATGGTTAGGTTTAGGGTTAAGGTTAGGGTTAGGGGTAGGGTTAGGGTTAGGGTTAGGGTTGGTTTAGGGTTAGGGTTAGGGTTAGGGTTAGGGTTAGGTTTAGGGTTAGGGTTAGGGTTAGGGGTACGGTTAGGGTTAGGGTTAGGGTTAGGGGTAGGTTTAGGGTTAGGGTTAGGGTTAGGGTTGCCGTCTGCTCCCACAGTCGAATAGCCAGGAGGGAAAGCATGTGCGGGGCATCTTCAGCACACAGTCAGCTTTGCAATGCTGTCACCATTATTGCTGTCACTCCTCGGTTTCATACCTAAAAGTACATTTGAATGCAACCTCTCCAAAGCTGCTTCTCAGCTGCCCAGTAGCACAGCGATTATTGCACGAACTTCTGGCTTCTGCTCCCAGATCCGAAGAGCCGGGAGGGAAAGCATATGCTGGGCATCTTCAGCACACAGTCAGCTTTACAACGGTGTCACCATCATTGCTGTCGCTCCTCGCTTTCATACCTAAAGGTCCATTTGAATGCACCCTCTTCGGAGCTTGCTCTCGGCTGCCCAGCAGCACAGTGAGTAGAGCACGAACAGTTGCCGTCTGCTCCCACAATCGAAGAGCCAGTAAGGAAAGCTGGTGCTCTGAATCTTCTGCACACAGTCAGCTTTGACCCAGTGCGTCCATCATTGCTGTCGCTCCTCACTTTCATACCTAGAAATTCATTTGAATCCAACTTCTCTGCTCGTTGCTCTTGGCTGCCCAGCAGCACAGTCAGTAGAGCATGAATGTCTGGCTTATGCTCCCAGATCCGAAGAGCCAGGAGGGAAAGCATGTGCTGGGCATCTTCAGCACACAGTCAGCTTTGCAACGGCGTCACCATCATTGCTGTCGCTCCTCGGTGTCATCCCTAAAGGTCCATTTCAATGCACCCTCTTCGGAGCTTGCTCTCGGCTGCCCAGCAGCACAGTGAGTAGAGCACGAACAGTTGCCGTCTGCTCCCACAATCGAAGAGCCAGGAGGGAAAGCTGGTGCTCTGAATCTTCTGCACACAGTCAGCTTTGCAACGGTGTCACCATCATTGCTGTCGCTCCTCGGTGTCATACCTAAAGGTCCATTTGAATGCACCCTCTTCGGAGCATGCTCTCGGCTGCCCAGCAGCACAGTGAGTAGAGCACGAACGGTTGCCGTCTGCTCCCACAGTCGAAGAGCCAGGAGGGATAGCATGTGCTGGGCATCTTCAGCACACAGTTAGCTTTGCAACGGTGTCACCATCATTGCTGTCGCTCCTCGGTGTCATCCCTAAAGGTCCATTTGAATGCACCCTCTTCGGAGCTTGCTCTCGGCTGCCCAGCTGCACAGTGAGTAGAGCACAAACAGTTGCCGTCTGCTCCCACAATTGAAGAGCCAGGAGGGAAAGCATGTGCTGGGCATCTTCAGCCCACAGTTAGCTTTGCAACGGTGTCACCATCATTGCTGTCGCTCCTCGGTTTCATACCTAAAATTCCACTCGAATGCAACCTCTACGGAGCTTGCTCTGAGCTGCCAAGTAGCACATCGATTAGAGCGCGAACGTCTGGCCTCTGCTCTCAGAGCCGAAGAGCCAGGAGGGAAAGCATGTGCTGGGCATCTTCAGCACACAGTCAGCTTTGCAACGGTGTCACCATCATTGCTGTCGCTCCTCGGTTTCATACTTAAAAGTCCATTTGAGTGCTCTCCGAAGCTTGTTCTCGGCTGCCCAGGGGCAGAACGATTAGTGCACGAACGTCTGGCTTCTGCTCCCAGATCCGAAGAGCCAGGAGGGAAAGCATGTGCTGGGCATCTTCAGCACACAGTCAGCTTTGCAACGGTGTCACCATCATTGCTGTCGCTCTGCGCTTTCATACCTAAAGGTCCATTTGAATGTACCCTCTTCGGAGCTTGCTCTCAGCTGCCCAGGTGCACAGTGAGTAGAGCACGAACAGTTGCCGTCTGCTCCCACAATCGAAAAGCCAGAAGGGAAAGCTTGTGAAA
>NW_026892766.1:1327500-1332500 GCF_033815535.1 Pezoporus flaviventris | reverse complement strand
GCTGGGCATCTTCAGCACACAGTCAGCTTTGCAACGGTGTCACCATCATTGCTGTCGCTCCTCGCTTTCATACCTAAAGGTCCATTTGAATGCACCCTCTTTGGAGTTTGCTCTCGGGTGCCCAGCAGCACAGTGAGTAGAGCACGAACGGTTGCCGTCTGCTGCCAGAGCCGAAGAGCCAGGAGGGAAAGCATGTGCTGGGCATCTTCAGCACACAGTCAGCTTTGCAACGGTGTCACCATCATTGCTGTCGCTCCTCGGTGTCATCCCTAAAGGTCCATTTGAATGCACCCTCTTCGGAGCTTGCTCTCGGCTGCCCAGCTGCACAGTGAGTAGAGCACGAACAGTTGCCGTCTGCTCCCACAATCGAAGAGCCAGGAGGGAAAGCTGGTGCTCTGAATCTTCTGCACACAGTCAGATTTGCTACGGTGTCACCATCATTGCTGTCGCTCCTCACTTTCATACTGAGAAGTTCATTTGAATCCAACTTCTCTGCTTGTTGCTCTTGGCTGCCCAGCAGCACAGTCAGTAGAGCAAGAACGTCTGGCCTCTGCTCTCAGAGCCGAAGAGCCAGGAGGGAAAGCATGTGCTGGGCATCTTCAGCACACAGTCAGCTTTGCAACGGTGTCACCATCATTGCTGTCGCTCCTCGGTGTCATACCTAAAGGTCCTTTTGAATGCACCCTCTTCGGAGCTTGCTCTCGGCTGCCCAGCAGCACAGTGAGTAGAGCAGGAATGTTTGCCGTCTGCTCCCACAGTCGAAGAGCCAGGAGGGAAAGCATGTGCTGGGCATCTTCAGCACACAGTTAGCTTTGCAACGGTGTCACCATCATTGCTGTCGCTCCTCGCTTTCATACCTAAAAGTCCACTCGAATGCACCCTCTACGGAGCTTGCTCTGAGCTGCCAAGTAGCACAGCGATTACAGCACGAACGTCTGGCCTCTGCTCCCAGAGCCGAAGAGCCAGGAGGGAAAGCATGTGCTGGGCATCTTCAGCACACAGTCAGCTTTGCAACGGTGTCACCATCATTGCTGTCGCTCCTCGGTTTCATACTTAAAAGTCCATTTGAGTGCAACCTCTCCGAAGCTTGTTCTCGGCTGCCCAGGGGCAGAACGATTAGTGCACGAACGTCTGGCTTCTGCTCCCAGATCCGAAGAGCCAGGAGGGAAAGCATGTGCTGGGCATCTTCAGCACACAGTCAGCTTTGCAACGGTGTCACCATCATTGCTGTCGCTCCTCGCTTTCATACCTAAAGGTCCATTTGAATGCACCCTCTTCGGAGCTTGCTCTCAGCTGCCCAGCTGCACAGTGAGTAGAGCACGAACAGTTGCCGTCTGCTCCCACAATCGAAGAGCCAGGAGGGAAAGCTGGTGAAAGGTTTGGGTTAGGGTTAGGGTTAGGGTTAGGGGATAAGGTTAGGGGTTAGGGCTAGGGCTAGGGTTAAGGTTAGGGGTTAGGGTTAGGGCTAGGGTTAGGGTTAGGGTTAGGGGTTAGGGTTAGGGTTAGGGTTATGGTTAGGTTTAGGGTTAGGGTTAGGGTTGGGTTAGGGTTAGGGTTAGGCTAAGGGTTAGGGTTGGGTTAGGGTTAGGGTTAGGGTTAGGGTTAGGGTTAGGGGTAGGTTTAGGGTTAGGGTTAGGGTTAGGGTTAGTGTTAGGGTTAGGGTTAGGGTTGCCGTCTGCTCCCACAGTCGAAGAGCCAGGAGGGAAAGCATGTGCGGGGCATCTTCAGCACACAGTCAGCTTTGCAATGCTGTCACCATTATTGCTGTCACTCCTCGGTTTCATACCTAAAAGTACATTTGAATGCAACCTTTCCAAAGCTGCTTCTCAGCTGCCCAGTAGCACAGCGATTAGTGCACGAACTTCTGGCTTCTGCTCCCAGATCCGAAGAGCCGGGAGGGAAAGCATATGCTGGGCATCTTCAGCACACAGTCAGCTTTGCAACGGTGTCACCATCATTGCTGTCGCTCCTCAGTGTCATACCTAAAGGTCCATTTGAATGCACCCTCTTCGGAGCTTGCTCTCGGCTGCCCAGCAGCACAGTGAGTAGAGCACGAACGGTTGCCGTCTGCTGCCAGAGCCGAAGAGCCAGGAGGGAAAGCATGTGCTGGGCATCTTCAGCACACAGTCAGCTTTGCAACGGTGTCACCATCATTGCTGTTGCTCCTCGGTGTCATACCTAAAGGTCCATTTGAATGCACCCTCTTCGGAGCTTGCTCTCGGCTGCCCAGCTGCACAGTGAGTAGAGCACGAACAGTTGCCGTCTGCTCCCACAATCGAAGAGCCAGTAAGGAAGGCTGGTGCTCTGAATCTTCTGCACACAGTCAGCTTTGACCCAGTGCGTCCATCATTGCTGTCGCTCCTCACTTTCATACCTAGAAGTTCATTTGAATTCAACTTCTCTGCTCGTTGCTCTTGGCTGCCCAGCAGCACAGTCTGTAGAGCATGAATGTCTGGCCTCTGCTCCCAGAGCCGAAGAGCCAGGAGGGAAAGCATGTGCTGGGCATCTTCAGCACACAGTCAGCTTTGCAACGGTGTCACCATCATTGCTGTCGCTCCTCGCTTTCATACCTAAAGGTCCATTTGAATGCACCCTCTTCGGAGCTTGCTCTCGGATGCCCAGCTGCACAATGAGTAGAGCACGAACAGTTGCCGTCTGCTCCCACAATCGAAGAGCCAGGAGGGAAAGCTGGTGAAATCTTAGGGTTAGGGTTAGGGTTAGGGTTAGGGTTAGGTTTAGGGGTTAGGGTTAGGGTTAGGGTTAGGGTGATGGTTAGGGTTATGTTTAGGGGTTAGGGTTAGGGTTTAGGGTTAGGGTTAGGGTTTGGGGTTAGGGTTAAGGTTAGGGTTATGGTTAGGTTTAGGGTTAGGGTTAGGGTTAGGGGTAGGGTTAGGGTTAGGGTTGGGTTAGGGTTAGGGTTAGGGTTAGGGATAGGGTTACGGTTAGGTTTAGGGTTAGGGTTAGGGTTAGGGGTACGGTTAGGGTTAGGGTTAGGGTTAGGGTTAGGGGTAGGGTTAGGGTTAGGGTTAGGGTTAGGGTTGGGTTAGGGTTAGGGTTAGGTTTAGGGTTGCCGTCTGCTCCCACAGTCGAAGAGCCAGGAGGGAAAGCATGTGCGGGGCATCTTCAGCACACAGTCAGCTTTGCAATGCTGTCACCATTATTGCTGTCACTCCTCGGTTTCATACCTAAAAGTACATTTGAATGCAACCTCTCCAAAGCTGCTTCTCAGCTGCCCAGTAGCACAGCGATTAGTGCACGAACTTCTGGCTTCTGCTCCCAGATCCGAAGAGCCAGGAGGGAAAGCATGTGCTGGGCATCTTCAGCACACAGTCAGCTTTGCAACGGCGTCACCATCATTGCTGTCGCTCCTCGCTTTCATACCTAAAGGTCCATTTGAATGCACCCTCTTCGGAGCTTGCTCTCGGCTGCCCAGCAGCACAGTCAGTAGAGCACGAACGGTTGCCTTCTGCTCCCACAGTCGAAGAGCCAGGAGGGAAAGCATGTGCTGGGCATCTTCAGCACACAGTCAGCTTTGCAACGGTGTCACCATCATTGCTGTCGCTCCTCGCTTTCATACCTAAAGGTCCATTTGAATGCACCCTCTTCAGAGCTTGCTCTCGGCTGCCCAGCAGCACAGTGAGTAGAGCACGAACAGTTGCCGTCTGCTCCCACAATCGAAGAGCCAGGAGGGAAAGCTGGTGCTCTGAATCTTCTGCACACAGTCAGATTTGCTACGGTGTCACCATCATTGCTGTCGCTCCTCACTTTCATACTGAGAAGTTCATTTGAATCCAACTTCTCTGCTTGTTGCTCTTGGCTGCCCAGCAGCACAGTCAGTAGAGCACGAACGTCTGGCCTCTGCTCTCAGAGCCGAAGAGCCAGGAGGGAAAGCATGTGCTGGGCATCTTCAGCACACAGTCAGCTTTGCAACGGTGTCACCATCATTGCTGTCGCTCCTCGGTGTCATACCTAAAGGTCCTTTTGAATGCACCCTCTTCGGAGCTTGCTCTCGGCTGCCCAGCAGCACAGTGAGTAGAGCACGAATGTTTGCCGTCTGCTCCCACAGTCGAAGAGCCAGGAGGGAAAGCATGTGCTGCGCATCTTCAGCACACAGTTAGCTTTGCAACGGTGTCACCATCATTGCTGTCGCTCCTCGCTTTCATACCTAAAAGTCCACTCGAATGCAACCTCTACGGAGCTTGCTCTGAGCTGCCAAGTAGCACAGCGATTACAGCACGAACGTCTGGCCTCTGCTCCCAGAGCCGAAGAGCCAGGAGGGAAAGCATGTGCTGGGCATCTTCAGCACACAGTCAGCTTTGCAACGGTGTCACCATCATTGCTGTCGCTCCTCGGTTTCATACTTAAAAGTCCATTTGAGTGCAACCTCTCCGAAGCTTGTTCTCGGCTGCCCAGGGGCAGAACGATTAGTGCACGAACGTCTGGCTTCTGCTCCCAGATCCGAAGAGCCAGGAGGGAAAGCATGTGCTGGGCATCTTCAGCACACAGTCAGCTTTGCAACGGTGTCACCATCATTGCTGTCGCTCCTCGCTTTCATACCTAAAGGTCCATTTGAATGCACCCTCTTCGGAGCTTGCTCTCGGCTGCCCAGCTGCACAGTGAGTAGAGCACGAACAGTTGCCGTCTGCTCCCACAATCGAAGAGCCAGGAGGGAAAGCTGGTGAAAGGTTTGGGTTAGGGTTAGGGTTAGGGTTAGGGGTTAAGGTTAGGGGTTAGGGCTAGGGCTAGGGTTAAGGTTAGGGGTTAGGGTTAGGGCTAGGGTTAGGGTTAGGGTTAGGGGTTAGGGTTAGGGTTAGGGTTATGGTTAGGTTTAGGGTTAGGGTTAGGGTTGGGTTAGGGTTAGGGTTAGGCTAAGGGTTAGGGTTGGGTTAGGGTTAGGGTTAGGGTTAGGGTTAGGGTTAGGGGTAGGTTTAGGGTTAGGGTTAGGGTTAGGGTTAGTGTTAGGGTTAGGGTTAGGGTTGCCGTCTGCTCCCACAGTCGAA
>NW_026892766.1:1297500-1320000 GCF_033815535.1 Pezoporus flaviventris | reverse complement strand
CTCTAACCCTAAGCCTAACCCTAAGCTCTCCCTCCTGGCTCTTCGATTGTGGGCGCAGACGGCAACTGTTCGTGCTCTACTCACTGTGCAGCTGGGCAGCCGAGAGCAAGCTCCGAAGAGGGTGCATTCAAATGGACCTTTAGGTATGAAAGCGAGGAGCGACAGCAATGATGGTGACACCGTTGCAAAGCTGACTGTGTGCTGAAGATGCCCAGCACATGCTTTCCCTCCTGGCTCTTCGGATCTGGGAGCAGAAGCCAGACGTTCGTGCACTAATCGTTCTGCCCCTGGGCAGCCGAGAACAAGCTTCGGAGAGGTTGCACTCAAATGGACTTTTAAGTATGAAACCGAGGAGCGACAGCAATGATGGTGACACCGTTGCAAAGCTGACTGTGTGCTGAAGATGCCCAGCACATGCTTTCCCTCCTGGCTCTTCGGCTCTGGGAGCAGAGGCCAGACGTTCGTGCTCTAATCGCTGTGCTACTTGGCAGCTCAGAGCAAGCTCCGTAGAGGTTGCATTCGAGTGGACTTTTAGGTATGAAACCGAGGAGCGACAGCAATGATGGTGACACCGTTGCAAAGCTAACTGTGTGCTGAAGATGCCCAGCACATGCTTTCCCTCCTGGCTCTTCTACTATGGGAGCAGATGGCAACCGTTCGTGCTCTACTCATTGTGCTGCGGGGCAGCCGACAGAAAGCTCCGAAGAGGGTGCATTCAAATGGACCTTTAGGTATGAAAGCGAGGAGCGACAGCAATGATGGTGACACCGTTTCAAAGCTAACTGTGTGCTAAAGATGCCCAGCACATACTTTCCCTCCTGGCTCTTCTACTGTGGGTGCAGACGGCAACCGTTCGTGCTCTACTCACTGTGCTGCTGGGCAGCTGAGAGCAAGCTCCGAAGAGGGTGCTTTCAAATGGACGTTTAGGTATGAAAGCGAAAAGCGACAGCAATGATGGTGACACCGTTGCAAAGCTGACTGTGGGCTGAAGATGCCCAGCACATGCTTTCCCTCCTGGCTCTTCGGCTCTGGGAGCAGAAGCCAGACGTTCGTGCACTAATCGCTGAGCTACTGGGCAGCTGAGAAGCAGCTTTGGAGAGGTTGCATTCAAATGTACTTTTAGGTATGAAACCGAGGAGTGACAGCAATAATGGTGACAGCATTGCAAAGCTGACTGTGTGCTGAAGATGCCCAGCACATGCTTTCCCTCCTGGCTCTTCGACTGTGGGAGCAGACAACCGTTCGTGCTCTACTGACTGTGTTGCTGGGCATCCGAGAGCAAGCTCTGAAGAGGGTGCATTCAAATGGACTTTTAGGTATGAAAGCGAGGAGCGACAGCAATGTTGGTGACACCGTTGCAAAGCTGACTGTGTGCTGAAGATGCCCAGCACATGCTTTCCCTCCTGGCTGTTCGGATCTGGGAGCAGAAGCCAGACGTTCGTGCACTAATCGCTCTGCCCCTGTGCAGCCGAGAACAAGCTTCGGAGAGGTTGCACTCAAATGGACTTTTAAGTATGAAAGCGAGGAGCGACAGCAATGATGGTGACACCGTTGCAAAGCTGACTGTGTGCTGAAGATGCCCAGCACATGCTTTCCTTCCTGGCTCTTCGGCTCTGGGAGCAGAGGCCAGACGTGCGTGCTCTACTGACTGTGCCGCTGGACAGCCAAGAGCAATGAGCGGAGAAGGTGGATTCAAATGAACTTCTAGGTATAAAATTGAAAAGCGTCAGCAATGATGGAGGCACTGTTGCAAAGCTGACTGTGTGCTGAAGATGCCCAGCACATGCTTTCCCTCCTGGCTCTTCGACTGTGGGAGCAGACGGCAACCCTAACCCTAACCCTAACCCTAAACCTAACCCAACCCTAACCCTAACCCTACCCCTACCCCTAACCCTAACCCTACCCCTACCCCTAACCCTAACCCTACCCCTACCCATGACCCTAACCCTAAACCTAACCATAACCCTAACCCTAACCCTAACCCCTAACCCTAACCCTAACCCTAACCCTAACCGCTAACCCTAAACCCTAACCCTAACCCTAACCCTAAGCTTTCACCAGCTTTCCCTCCTGGCTCTTCGATTGTGGGAGCAGACGGCAACTGTTCGTGCTCTTCTCACTGTGCAGCTGGGCAGCCGAGAGCAAGCTCCGAAGAGGGTGCATTCAAATGGACCTTTAGGTATGAAAGCGAGGAGCGACAGCAATGATGGTGACACCGTTGCAAAGCTGACTGTGTGCTGAAGATGCCCAGCACATGCTTTCCCTCCTGGCTCTTCGACTGTGGGAGCAGACGGCAACCGTTCGTGCTCTACTGACTGTGCCGCTGGACAGCCAAGAGCAATGAGTGGAGAAGGTGCATTCAAATGGACCTTTAGGTATGAAAGCGAGGAGCGACAGCAATGATGGTGACACCGTTGCAAAGCTGACTGTGTGCTAAAGATGCCCAGCACCATCTTTCCCTCCTGGCTCTTCGGCTCTGGGAGCAGAGGCCAGACGTTCGTGCTCTAATCGCTGTGCTTCTTGGCAGCTCAGAGCAAGCTCCGTAGAGGTTGCATTCAGATGGACCTTTAGGTATGAAAGCGAGGAGCGACAGCAATGATGGTGACACCGTTGCAAAGCTGACTGTGTGCTGAAGATGCCCAGCACATGCTTTCCCTCCTGGCTCTTCGGCTCTGAGAGCAGAGGCCAGACGTTCGTGCTCTACTGACTTGCTGCTGGGCAGCCAAGAGCAACGAGCAGAGAAGTTGGATTCAAATGAACTTCTCGGTGTGAAAGTGAGGAGCGACAGCAATGATGGAGGCACTGTTGCAAAGCTGACTGTGTGCAGAAGATTCAGAGCACCAGCTTTCCCTCCTGGCTCTTAGACTGTGGGAGCAGACGGCAACTGTTCGTGCTCTACTCACTGTGCTGCCAGGCAGCCGAGAGCAAGCTCCGAAGAGGGTGCATTCAAATGGACCTTTAGGTATGACACTGAGGAGCGACAGCAATGATGGTGACACCGTTGCAAAGCTGACTGTGTGCTGAAGATGCCCAGCACATGCTTTCCCTCCTGGCTCTTCGACTGTGGGAGCAGACGGCAACCGTTCGTGCACTACTCACTGTGCTGCTCGGCAGCCGAGAGCAAGCTCCGAAGAGGGTGCTTTCAAATGGATGTTTAGGTATGAAAGCGAGGGACGACAGCAATGATGGTGACACCGTTGCAAAGCTGACTGTGTGCTGAAGATGCCCAGCACATGCTTTCCCTCCTGGCTCTTCGTATCTGGGAGCAGAAGCCAGAAGTTCGTGCACTAATCGCTGTGCTACTGGGCAGCTGAGAAGCAGCTTTGGAGAGGTTACATTCAAATGTACTTTTAGGTATGAAACCGAGGAGTGACAGCAATAATGGTGACAGCATTGCAAAGCTGACTGTGTGCTGAAGATGCCCCGCACATGCTTTCCCTCCTGGCTCTTCGACTGTGGGAGCAGACGGCAACCCTAACCCTAACCCTAACCCTAAACCTAACCCAACCCTAAACCGAACCCTAACCCTAACCCTAACCCTAACCCTAACCCTAACCCTAAACCTAACCCTAACCCTAACCCCTAACCCTAACCCCTAACCCTATCCCTAAGCTTTCACCAGCTTTCCCTCCTGGCTCTTCGATTGTGGGAGCAGACGGCAAGTGTTCGTGCTCTTCTCACTGTGCAGCTGGGCAGCCGAGAGCAAGCTCCGAAGAGGGTGCATTCAAATGGACCTTTAGGTATGAAAGCGAGGAGCGACAGCAATGATGGTGGCACCGTGTCAAAGCTGACAGTGTGCTGAAGATGCCCAGCACATGCTTTCCCTCCTGGCTCTTCGGATCTGGGAGCAGAAGCCAGACCTTCGTGCACTAATCGTTCTGCCCCTGGGCAGCCGAGAACAAGCTTCGGAGAGGTTGCATGCAAATGGACTTTTAAGTATGAAACCGAGGAGCGTCAGCAATGATGGTGACACCGTTGCAAAGCTGACTGTGTGCTGAAGATGCCCACCACATGCTTTCCCTCCCGGCTCTTCGGATCTCGGAGCAGAAGCCAGAAGTTCGTGCACTAACCGCTGTGCTACTGGGCAGCTGAGAAGCAGCTTTGGAGAGGTTGCATTCAAATGTACTTTTAGGTATGAAACGAGGAGTGACAGCAATAATGGTGACAGCATTGCAAAGCTGACTGTGTGCTGAAGATGCCCCGCACATGCTTTCCCTCCTGGCTCTTCGACTGTGGGAGCAGACGGCAACCCTAACCCTAACCCTAACCCTAAACCTAACCCAACCCTAACCCTAACCCTACCCCTAACCCTAACCCTAACCGTAAACCTAAGCATAACCCTAACCCTAACCCTAACCCCTAACCCTGACCCTAACCCTAACCCCTAACCCTAAACCCTAACATTAACCCTAACCCTAACCCTAACCCTAACCCTAAGCTTTCACCAGCTTTCCCTCCTGGCTCTTCGATTGTGGGAGCAGACGGCAACTGTTCGTGCTCTACTCACTGTGCAGCTGGGCAGCCGAGAGCAAGGTCCAAAGAGGGTGCGTTCAAATGGACCTTTAGGTATGAAAGCGAGGAGCGACAGCATTGATGGTGGCACCGTTGCAAAGCTGACTGTGTGCTGAAGATGCCCAGCACATGCTTTCCCTCCTGGCTCTTCGGATCTGGGAGCAGAAGCCAGACGTTCGTGCACTAATCGTTCTGCCCCTGGGCAGCCGAGAACAAGCTTCGGAGAGGTTGCACTCAAATGGACTTTTAAGTATGAAACCGAGGAGCGACACCAATGATGGTGACACCGTTGCAAAGCTGACTGTGTGCTGAAGATGCCCAGCACATGCTTTCCCTCCCGGCTCTTCGGATCTGGGAGCAGAAGCCTGAAGTTCGTGCACTAATCGCTGTGCTACTGGGCAGCTGAGAAGCAGCTTTGGAGAGGTTGCATTCAAATGTACTTTTAGGTATGAAACCGAGGAGTGACAGCAATAATGGTGACAGCATTGCAAAGCTGACTGTGTGCTGAAGATGCCCCGCACATGCTTTCCCTCCTTGCTCTTCGACTGTGGGAGCAGACGGCAACCCTAACCCTAACCCTAAACCTAGACCTAACCCAATCCTAACCCTAACCCTACCCCTAACCCTAACCCTAAACCTAACCATAACCCTAACCCTAACCCTAACCCCTAACCCTAACCCTAACCCTAACCCTAACCCCTAACCCTAACCCCCAACCCTAACCCTAACCCTAACCCTAACCCTTACCCTAAGCTTTCACCAGCTTTCCCTCCTGGCTCTTCGATTGTGGGAGCAGACGGCAACTGTTCGTGCTCTTCTCACTGTGCAGCTGGGCAGCCGAGAGCAAGCTCCGAAGAGGGTGCATTCAAATGGACCTTTAGGTATGACACTGAGGAGCGACAGCAATGATGGTGACACCGTTGCAAAGCTGACTGTGTGCTGAAGATGCCCAGCACATGCTTTCCCTCCTGGCTCTTCGACTGTGGGAGCAGACGGCAACCGTTCGTGCACTACTCACTGTGCTGCTCGGCAGCCGAGAGCAAGCTCCGAAGAGTGTGCTTTCAAATGGATGTTTAGGTATGAAAGCGAGGGACGACAGCAATGATGGTGACACCGTTGCAAAGCTGACTGTGTGCTGAAGATGCCCAGCACATGCTTTCCCTCCTGGCTCTTCGGCTCTGAGAGCAGAGGCCAGACGTTCATGCTCTACTGACTGTGCCGCTGGACAGCCAAGAGCAATGAGCGGAGAAGGTGGATTCAAATGAACTTCTCGGTATGAAAGTGAGGAGCGACAGCAATGATGGACGCACTGGGTCAAAGCTGACTGTGTGCAGAAGATTCAGAGCACCAGCTTTCCCTCCTGGCTCTTCGACTGTGGGAGCAGACGGCAACTGTTCGTGCTCTACTCACTGTGCAGCTGGGCAGCCGAGAGCAAGCTCCGAAGAGGGTGCATTCAAATGGACCTTCAGGTATGACACCGAGGAGCGACAGCAATGATGGTGACACCGTTGCAAAGCTGACTGTGTGCTGAAGATGCCCAGCACATGCTTTCACTGCCGGCTCTTCGGATCTGGGAGCAGAAGCCAGAAGTTCGTGCACTAATCGCTGTGCTACTGGGCAGCTGAGAAGCAGCTTTGGAGAGGTTACATTCAAATGTACTTTTAGGTATGAAACCGAGGAGTGACAGCAATAATGGTGACAGCATTGCAAAGCTGTCTGTGTGCTGAAGATGCCCCGCACATGCTTTGCCTCCTGGCTCTTCGACTGTGGGAGCAGACGGCAATCCTAACCCTAACCCTAACAATAACCTAAACCAACCCTAACCCTAACCCTAACCCTAACCCTAAACCTAACCCTAACCCCTAACCCTAACCCCTAACCCTATCCCTAAGCTTTCACCAGCTTTCCCTCCTGGCTCTTCGATTGTGGGAGCAGACGGCAAGTGTTCGTGCTCTTCTCACTGTGCAGCTGGGCAGCCGAGAGCAAGCTCCGAAGAGGGTGCATTCAAATGGACCTTTAGGTATGAAAGCGAGGAGCGACAGCAATGATGGTGGCACCGTTGCAAAGCTGACTGTGTGCTGAAGATGCCCAGCACATGCTTTCCCTCCTGGCTCTTCGGATCTGGGAGCAGAAGCCAGACCTTCGTGCACTAATCGTTCTGCCCCTGGGCAGCCGAGAACAAGCTTCGGAGAGGTTGCACTCAAATGGACTTTTAAGTATGAAACCGAGGAGCGACACCAATGATGGTGACACCGTTGCAAAGCTGACTGTGTGCTGAAGATGCCCAGCACATGCTTTCCCTCCTGGCTCTTCGGATCTGGGAGCAGAAGCCAGAAGTTCGTGCACTAACCGCTGTGCTGCTGGGCAGCTGAGAAGCAGCTTTGGAGAGGTTGCATTCAAATGTACTTTTAGGTATGAAACCGAGGAGTGACAGCAATAATGGTGACAGCATTGCAAAGCTGACTGTGTGCTGAAGATGCCCCGCACATGCTTTCCCTCCTGGCTCTTCGACTGTGGGAGCAGACGGCAACCCTAACCCTAACCCTAACCCTAAACCTAACCCAACCCTAACCCTAACCCTACCCCTAACCCTAACCCTAACCCTAAGCTTTCACCAGCTTTCCCTCCTCGCTCTTCGATTGTGGGAGCAGACGGCAACTGTTCGTGCTCTACTCACTGTGCTGCTGGGCAGCCAAGAGCAACGGGCAGAGAAGTTGGATTCAAATGAACTTCTCGGTATGAAAGTGAGGAGCGACAGCAATGATGGAGGCACTGTTGCAAAGCCGACTGTGTGCAGAAGATTCAGAGCACCAGCTTTCCCTCCTGGCTCTTCGGCTCTGGCAGCAGACGGCAACTGTTAATGCTCTACTCACTGTGCTGCTCGGCAGCCGAGAGAAAGTTCCGAAGAGGGTGCATTCAAATGGACCTTTAGGGATGACACCGAGGAGCAACAGCAATGATGCTGACACCGTTGCAAAGCTGACTGTGTGCTGAAGATGCCCAGCACATGCTTTCCTTCCTGGCTCTTCGGCTCTAAGAGCAGAGGCCAGACGTTCGTGCTCTACTCACTGTGCTGCTCGGCAGCCGAGAGCAAGCTCCGAAGAGGGTGCATTCAAATGGACCTTTAGGTATGAAAGCGAGGAGCGACAGCAATGATGGTGACACCGTTGCAAAGCTGACTGTGTGCTGAAGATGCCCAGCACATGCTTTCCTTCCTGGCTCTTCGGCTCTGGGAGCAGAGGCCAGACGTTCGTGCACTAATCGCTGAGCTACTGGGCAGCTGAGAAGCAGCTTTGGAGAGGTTGCATTCAAATGTACTTTTAGGTATGAAACCGAGGAGTGACAGCAATAATGGTGGCAGCATTGCAAAGCTGACTGTGTGCTGAAGATGCGCAGCACATGCTTTCCCTCCTGGCTCTTCGACTGTGGGAGTAGACGACAACAGTTCGTGCTCTACTCACTGTGCTGCTGGGCAGCCGAGAGCAAGCTCTGAAGAGGGTGCATTCAGATGGACCTTTAGGTATGAAACCGAGGAGCGACAGCAATGATGGTGACACCGTTGCAAAGCTGACTGTGTGCTGAAGATGCCCAGCACATGTTTTCCATCCTGGCTCTTCGGCTCTAAGAGCAGAGGCCAGACGTTCATGCAATAATCACTGTGCCCCTGGGCAGCCGAGAACAAGCTTTGGAGACGTTGCATTCAAATGTACTTTTACATATGAAACCGAGGAGCGACAGCAATGATGGTGACACCGTTGCAAAGCTGACTGTGTGCTGAAGATGCCCAGCACATGCTTTCCCTCCTGGCTCTTCGGCTCTGGGAGCAGAGGCCAGACGTTAATGCTCTACTGACTGTGCTGCTGGGCAGCCAAGAGCAACGAGCAGAGAAGTTGGATTCAAATGAACTTCTAGGTATGAAAGTGAAAAGCGTCAGCAATGATGGAGGCACTGTTACAAAGCTGACTGTGTGCTGAAGATGCCCCGCACATGCTTTGCCTCCTGGCTCTTCGACTGTGGGAGCAGACGGCAACCCTAACCCTAACCCTAACCCTAACCCTAACCCTAACCCTAAACCTAAACCTAACCATAACCCTAACCCTAACCCTAACCCTAACCCTAACCCTAACCCCTAACCCTAACCCTAACCCTAACCCTATCCCTAACCCTAAACCTAACCATAACCCTAACTCTAACCCTAACCCCTAACCCTAAACCTAACCCTAACCCTAACCACTAACCCTAACCCCTAACCCTAACCCTAACCCTAACCCTAACCCTAACCTTTCACCAGCTTTCCCTCCTGGCTCTTCGATTGTGGGAGCAGACCGCAACTGTTCGTGCTCTTCTCACTGTGCAGCTGGGCAGCCGAGAGCAAGCTCCGAAGAGGGTGCATTCAAATGGACCTTTAGGTATGAAAGCGAGGAGCGACAGCAATGATGGTGACACCGTTGCAAAGCTGACTGTGTGCTGAAGATGCCCAGCACATGCTTTCCCTCCTGGCTCTTCGGATCTGGGAGCAGAAGCCAGACGTTCGTGCACTAATCGCTCTGCCCCTGGGCAGCCGAGAACAAGCTTCGGAGAGGTTGCACTCAAATGGACTTTTAAGTATGAAAGCGAGGAGCGACAGCAATGATGGTGACACCGTTGAAAGGCTGACTGTGTGCTGAAGATGCCCAGCACATGCTTTCCCTCCTGGCTCTTCGGCTCTGGGAGCAGAGGCCAGACGTTCGTGCTCTACTCACTGTGCTGCTGGGCAGCCGAGAGCAAGCTCCGAAGAGGGTGCATTCAAATGGACGTTTAGGTATGAAACCGAGGAGCGACAGCAATGATGGTGACACCGTTGCAAAGCTGACTGTGTGCTGAAGATGCCCCGCACATGCTTTCCCTCCTGGCTCTTCGACTGTGGGAGCAGACGGCAACCCTAACCCTAACCCTAACCCTAAACCTAACCCAACCCTAACCCTAACCCTACCCCTAACCCTAACCCTAACCGTAAACCTAAGCATAACCCTAACCCTAACCCTAACCCCTAACCCTGACCCTAACCCTAACCCCTAACCCTAAACCCTAACATTAACCCTAACCCTAACCCTAACCCTAACCCTAAGCTTTCACCAGCTTTCCCTCCTGGCTCTTCGATTGTGGGAGCAGACGGCAACTGTTCGTGCTCTACTCACTGTGCAGCTGGGCAGCCGAGAGCAAGGTCCAAAGAGGGTGCGTTCAAATGGACCTTTAGGTATGAAAGCGAGGAGCGACAGCATTGATGGTGGCACCGTTGCAAAGCTGACTGTGTGCTGAAGATGCCCAGCACATGCTTTCCCTCCTGGCTCTTCGGATCTGGGAGCAGAAGCCAGACGTTCGTGCACTAATCGTTCTGCCCCTGGGCAGCCGAGAACAAGCTTCGGAGAGGTTGCACTCAAATGGACTTTTAAGTATGAAACCGAGGAGCGACACCAATGATGGTGACACCGTTGCAAAGCTGACTGTGTGCTGAAGATGCCCAGCACATGCTTTCCCTCCCGGCTCTTCGGATCTGGGAGCAGAAGCCTGAAGTTCGTGCACTAATCGCTGTGCTACTGGGCAGCTGAGAAGCAGCTTTGGAGAGGTTGCATTCAAATGTACTTTTAGGTATGAAACCGAGGAGTGACAGCAATAATGGTGACAGCATTGCAAAGCTGACTGTGTGCTGAAGATGCCCCGCACATGCTTTCCCTCCTTGCTCTTCGACTGTGGGAGCAGACGGCAACCCTAACCCTAACCCTAAACCTAGACCTAACCCAATCCTAACCCTAACCCTACCCCTAACCCTAACCCTAAACCTAACCATAACCCTAACCCTAACCCTAACCCCTAACCCTAACCCTAACCCTAACCCTAACCCCTAACCCTAACCCCCAACCCTAACCCTAACCCTAACCCTAACCCTTACCCTAAGCTTTCACCAGCTTTCCCTCCTGGCTCTTCGATTGTGGGAGCAGACGGCAACTGTTCGTGCTCTTCTCACTGTGCAGCTGGGCAGCCGAGAGCAAGCTCCGAAGAGGGTGCATTCAAATGGACCTTTAGGTATGACACTGAGGAGCGACAGCAATGATGGTGACACCGTTGCAAAGCTGACTGTGTGCTGAAGATGCCCAGCACATGCTTTCCCTCCTGGCTCTTCGACTGTGGGAGCAGACGGCAACCGTTCGTGCACTACTCACTGTGCTGCTCGGCAGCCGAGAGCAAGCTCCGAAGAGTGTGCTTTCAAATGGATGTTTAGGTATGAAAGCGAGGGACGACAGCAATGATGGTGACACCGTTGCAAAGCTGACTGTGTGCTGAAGATGCCCAGCACATGCTTTCCCTCCTGGCTCTTCGGCTCTGAGAGCAGAGTCCAGACGTTCATGCTCTACTGACTGTGCCGCTGGACAGCCAAGAGCAATGAGCGGAGAAGGTGGATTCAAATGAACTTCTCGGTATGAAAGTGAGGAGCGACAGCAATGATGGACGCACTGGGTCAAAGCTGACTGTGTGCAGAAGATTCAGAGCACCAGCTTTCCCTCCTGGCTCTTCGACTGTGGGAGCAGACGGCAACTGTTCGTGCTCTACTCACTGTGCAGCTGGGCAGCCGAGAGCAAGCTCCGAAGAGGGTGCATTCAAATGGACCTTCAGGTATGACACCGAGGAGCGACAGCAATGATGGTGACACCGTTGCAAAGCTGACTGTGTGCTGAAGATGCCCAGCACATGCTTTCACTGCCGGCTCTTCGGATCTGGGAGCAGAAGCCAGAAGTTCGTGCACTAATCGCTGTGCTACTGGGCAGCTGAGAAGCAGCTTTGGAGAGGTTACATTCAAATGTACTTTTAGGTATGAAACCGAGGAGTGACAGCAATAATGGTGACAGCATTGCAAAGCTGTCTGTGTGCTGAAGATGCCCCGCACATGCTTTGCCTCCTGGCTCTTCGACTGTGGGAGCAGACGGCAATCCTAACCCTAACCCTAACAATAACCTAACCCAACCCTAACCCTAACCCTAACCCTAACCCTAAACCTAACCCTAACCCCTAACCCTAACCCCTAACCCTATCCCTAAGCTTTCACCAGCTTTCCCTCCTGGCTCTTCGATTGTGGGAGCAGACGGCAAGTGTTCGTGCTCTTCTCACTGTGCAGCTGGGCAGCCGAGAGCAAGCTCCGAAGAGGGTGCATTCAAATGGACCTTTAGGTATGAAAGCGAGGAGCGACAGCAATGATGGTGGCACCGTTGCAAAGCTGACTGTGTGCTGAAGATGCCCAGCACATGCTTTCCCTCCTGGCTCTTCTGATCTGGGAGCAGAAGCCAGACCTTCGTGCACTAATCGTTCTGCCCCTGGGCAGCCGAGAACAAGCTTCGGAGAGGTTGCACTCAAATGGACTTTTAAGTATGAAACCGAGGAGCGACACCAATGATGGTGACACCGTTGCAAAGCTGACTGTGTGCTGAAGATGCCCAGCACATGCTTTCCCTCCTGGCTCTTCGGATCTGGGAGCAGAAGCCAGAAGTTCGTGCACTAACCGCTGTGCTGCTGGGCAGCTGAGAAGCAGCTTTGGAGAGGTTGCATTCAAATGTACTTTTAGGTATGAAACCGAGGAGTGACAGCAATAATGGTGACAGCATTGCAAAGCTGACTGTGTGGTGAAGATGCCCCGCACATGCTTTCCCTCCTGGCTCTTCGACTGTGGGAGCAGACGGCAACCCTAACCCTAACCCTAACCCTAAACCTAACCCAACCCTAACCCTAACCCTACCCCTAACCCTAACCCTAACCCTAAGCTTTCACCAGCTTTCCCTCCTCGCTCTTCGATTGTGGGAGCAGACGGCAACTGTTCGTGCTCTACTCACTGTGCTGCTGGGCAGCCAAGAGCAACGGGCAGAGAAGTTGGATTCAAATGAACTTCTCGGTATGAAAGTGAGGAGCGACAGCAATGATGGAGGCACTGTTGCAAAGCCGACTGTGTGCAGAAGATTCAGAGCACCAGCTTTCCCTCCTGGCTCTTCGGCTCTGGCAGCAGACGGCAACTGTTAATGCTCTACTCACTGTGCTGCTCGGCAGCCGAGAGAAAGTTCCGAAGAGGGTGCATTCAAATGGACCTTTAGGGATGACACCGAGGAGCAACAGCAATGATGCTGACACCGTTGCAAAGCTGACTGTGTGCTGAAGATGCCCAGCACATGCTTTCCTTCCTGGCTCTTCGGCTCTAAGAGCAGAGGCCAGACGTTCGTGCTCTACTCACTGTGCTGCTCGGCAGCCGAGAGCAAGCTCCGAAGAGGGTGCATTCAAATGGACCTTTAGGTATGAAAGCGAGGAGCGACAGCAATGATGGTGACACCGTTGCAAAGCTGACTGTGTGCTGAAGATGCCCAGCACATGCTTTCCTTCCTGGCTCTTCGGCTCTGGGAGCAGAGGCCAGACGTTCGTGCACTAATCGCTGAGCTACTGGGCAGCTGAGAAGCAGCTTTGGAGAGGTTGCATTCAAATGTACTTTTAGGTATGAAACCGAGGAGTGACAGCAATAATGGTGGCAGCATTGCAAAGCTGACTGTGTGCTGAAGATGCGCAGCACATGCTTTCCCTCCTGGCTCTTCGACTGTGGGAGTAGACGACAACAGTTCGTGCTCTACTCACTGTGCTGCTGGGCAGCCGAGAGCAAGCTCTGAAGAGGGTGCATTCAGATGGACCTTTAGGTATGAAACCGAGGAGCGACAGCAATGATGGTGACACCGTTGCAAAGCTGACTGTGTGCTGAAGATGCCCAGCACATGTTTTCCATCCTGGCTCTTCGGCTCTAAGAGCAGAGGCCAGACGTTCATGCAATAATCACTGTGCCCCTGGGCAGCCGAGAACAAGCTTTGGAGACGTTGCATTCAAATGTACTTTTACATATGAAACCGAGGAGCGACAGCAATGATGGTGACACCGTTGCAAAGCTGACTGTGTGCTGAAGATGCCCAGCACATGCTTTCCCTCCTGGATCTTCGGCTCTGGGAGCAGAGGCCAGACGTTAATGCTCTACTGACTGTGCTGCTGGGCAGCCAAGAGCAACGAGCAGAGAAGTTGGATTCAAATGAACTTCTAGGTATGAAAGTGAAAAGCGTCAGCAATGATGGAGGCACTGTTACAAAGCTGACTGTGTGCTGAAGATGCCCCGCACATGCTTTGCCTCCTGGCTCTTCGACTGTGGGAGCAGACGGCAACCCTAACCCTAACCCTAACCCTAACCCTAACCCTAACCCTAAACCTAAACCTAACCATAACCCTAACCCTAACCCTAACCCTAACCCTAACCCTAACCCCTAACCCTAACCCTAACCCTAACCCTATCCCTAACCCTAAACCTAACCATAACCCTAACTCTAACCCTAACCCCTAACCCTAAACCTAACCCTAACCCTAACCACTAACCCTAACCCCTAACCCTAACCCTAACCCTAACCCTAACCCTAACCTTTCACCAGCTTTCCCTCCTGGCTCTTCGATTGTGGGAGCAGACCGCAACTGTTCGTGCTCTTCTCACTGTGCAGCTGGGCAGCCGAGAGCAAGCTCCGAAGAGGGTGCATTCAAATGGACCTTTAGGTATGAAAGCGAGGAGCGACAGCAATGATGGTGACACCGTTGCAAAGCTGACTGTGTGCTGAAGATGCCCAGCACATGCTTTCCCTCCTGGCTCTTCGGATCTGGGAGCAGAAGCCAGACGTTCGTGCACTAATCGCTCTGCCCCTGGGCAGCCGAGAACAAGCTTCGGAGAGGTTGCACTCAAATGGACTTTTAAGTATGAAAGCGAGGAGCGACAGCAATGATGGTGACACCGTTGAAAGGCTGACTGTGTGCTGAAGATGCCCAGCACATGCTTTCCCTCCTGGCTCTTCGGCTCTGGGAGCAGAGGCCAGACGTTCGTGCTCTACTCACTGTGCTGCTGGGCAGCCGAGAGCAAGCTCCGAAGAGGGTGCATTCAAATGGACGTTTAGGTATGAAACCGAGGAGCGACAGCAATGATGGTGACACCGTTGCAAAGCTGACTGTGTGCTGAAGATGCCCAGCACATGCTTTCCCTCCTGGCTCTTCGGCTCTGAGAGCAGAGGCCAGACGTTCGTGCTCTACTGACTGTGCTGCTGGGCAGCCAAGAGCAACGAGCCGAGAAGTTGGATTCAAATGAACTTCTCGGTATGAAAGTGAGGAGCGACAGCAATGATGGAGGCACTGTTGCAAAGCTGACTGTGTGCAGAAGATTCAGAGCACCAGCTTTCCCTCCTGACTATTCGATTGTGGGAGCAGACGGCAACTGTTCGTGCTCTACTCACTGTGCTGCCGGGCAGCCGAGAGCAAGCTCCGAAGAGGGTGCATTCAAATGGACCTTTAGGTATGAAAGCGAGGAGCGACAGCAATGATGGTGACACCGTTGCAAAGCTGACTGTGTGCTGAAGATGCCCAGCACATGCTTTCCCTCCTGGCTCTTCGGCTCTGGGAGCAGAGGCCAGACGTTCGTGCACTAATCGCTGAGCTACTGGGCAGCTGCGAAGCAGGTTTGGAGAGTTTGCATTCAAATGTACTTTTAGGTATGAAACCGAGGAGTGACAGCAAAAATGGTGACAGCATTGGAAAGCTGACTGTGTGCTGAAGATGCCCAGCACATGCTTTCCCTCCTGGCTCTTCGACTGTGGGAGCAGACGACAACCGTTCGTGCTCTGCACACTGTACTGCTGGGCAGCCGAGAGCAAGCTCTGAAGAGGGTGCATTCAGATGGACCTTTAGGTATGAAAGCGAGGAGCGACAGCAATGATGGTGACACCGTTGCAAAGCTGACTGTGTGCTGAAGATGCCCAGCACATGCTTTCCCTCCTGGCTATTCGGATCTGGGAGCAGAAGCCAGACGTTCGTGCTCTACTGACTGTGCTGCTGGGCAGCCAAGAGCAACGAGCAGAGAAGTTGGATTCAAATGAACTTCTCGGTATGAAAGTGAGGAGCGACAGCAATGATGGAGGCACTTTTGCAAAGCTGACTGTGTGCAGAAGATTCAGAGCACCAGCTTTCCTTACTGGGTCTTCGATTGTGGAAGCAGACGGCAACTGTTTGTGCTCCACTCACTGTGCAGCTGGGCAGCCGAGAGCAAGCTCCGAAGAGGGTGCATTCAAATGGACCTTTAGGTATGACACCGAGGAGCGACAGCAATGATGGTGACACCGTTGCAAAGCTGACTGTGTGCTGAAGATGCCCAGCACATGCTTTCCCTCCTAGCTCCTCCACTGTGCTAGCAGACGGCAACCGTTCGTGCTCTACTCACTGTGCTCCTGGGGAGCCGAGAGCAAGCTCCGAAGAGGGTGCATTCAAATGGACCTTTAGGTATGAAAGCGAGGAGTGACAGCAATGATGGAGACACCGTTGCAAAGGTGACTGTGTGCTGAAGATGCCCAGCACATGCTTTCCCTCCTGGCTCTTCGGCTCTGGGAGCTGAGGCCAGACGTTCGTGCACTAATCGCTGAGCTACTGGGCAGCTGAGAAGCAGCTTTGTTGAGGTTGCATTCAAATGTACTTTTAGGTATGAAACCGAGGAGTGACAGCAATAATGGTGACAGCATTGCAAAGCTGACTGTGTGCTGAAGATGCGCAGCACATGCTTTCCCTCCTGGCTCTTCGACTGTGGGAGCAGACGACAACCGTTCGTGCTCTACTCACTGTGCTGCTGGGCAGCCGAGAGCAAGCTCTGAAGAGGGTGCATTCAAATGGACCTTTAGGTATGAAAGCGAGGAGCGACAGCAATGATGGTGACACCGTTGCAAAGCTGACTGTGTGCTGAAGATGCCCAGCACATGATTTCCCTCCTGGCTCTTCGGCTCTGGGAGCAGAGGCCAGACGTTCGTGCTCTACTGACTGTGCCGCTGGACAGCCAAGAGCAATGAGTGGAGAAGGTGGATTCAAATGAACTTCTAGGTATGAAAGTGAAAAGCGTCAGCAATGATGGAGGCACTGTTACAAAGCTGACTGTGTGCTGAAGATGCCCAGCACATGCTTTCCCTCCTGGCTCCTTCACTGTGCTAGCAGACGGCAACCGTTCGTGCTCTACTCACTGTGCTGCTGGGCAGCCGAGAGCAATCTCCGAAGAGGTTGCATTCAAATGGACCTTTAGGTATGAAAGCGAGGAGCGACAGCAATGATGGTGACACCGTTGCAAAGCTGACTGTGTGCTGAAGATGCCCAGCACATGCATTCCCTCCTGGCTCTTCGACTGTGGGAGCAGACGGCAACCCTAACCCTAACCCTTACCCTAACCCTAACCCTAAACCTAACCATAACCCTAAACCTAACCCCTAACCCTAACCTTTAACCGTAACCCTAACCCTAACCCTAAGCTTTCACCAGCTTTCCCTCCTGGCTCTTCGATTGTGGGAGCAGACGGCAACTGTTCGTGCTCTACTCACTGTGCAGCTGGGCAGCCGAGAGCAAGCTCCGAAGAGGGTGCATTCAAATGGACCTTTAGGTATGACACCGAGGAGCGACAGCAATGATGGTGACACCGTTGCAAAGCTGACTGTGTGCTGAAGATGCCCAGCACATGCTTTCCCTCCTGGCTCTTCGACTGTGGGAGCAGACGGCAACCGTTCGTGCTGTACTCACTGTGCTGCTGGGCAGCCGAGAGCAAGCTCTGAAGAGGGTGCTTTGAAATGGACGTTTAGGTATGAAAGCGAGGAGCGACAGCAATGATGGTGACAGCATTGCAAAGCTGACTGTGTGCTGAAGATGCGCAGCACATGCTTTCCCTCCTGGCTCTTCGACTGTGGGTGCAGACGACAACCGTCCGTGCTCTACTCACTGTGCTGCTGGGCAGCCGAGAGCAAGCTGTGAAGAGGGTGCATTCAAATGGACCTTTAGGTATGAAAGCGAGGAGCGACAGCAATGATGTCGACACCGTTGCAAAGCTGACTGTGTGCTGAAGATGCCCAGCACATGCTTTCCCTCCTGGCTCTTCGGCTCTGGGAGCAGAGGCCAGACGTTAATGCTCTACTGACTGTGCTGCTGGGCAGCCAAGAGCAACGAGCAGAGAAGTTGGATTCAAATGAACTTCTAGGTATGAAAGTGAAAAGCGTCAGCAATGATGGAGGCACTGTTACAAAGCTGACTGTGTGCTGAAGATGCCCAGCACATGCTTTCCCTCCTGGCTCCTCCACTGTGCTAGCAGACGGCAACCGTTCGTGCTCTACTCACTGTGCTGCTGGGCAGCCGAGAGCAAGCTCCGAAGAGGTTGCATTCAAATGGACCTTTAGGTATGAAAGCGAGGAGCGACACCAATGATGGTGACACCATTGCAAAGCTGACTGTGTGCTGAAGATGCCCAGCACATGCTTTCCCTCCTGGCTCTTCGGATCTGGGAGCAGAAGCCAGACGTTCGTGCACTAATCGCTCTGCCCCTGGGCAGCCGAGAACAAGCTTCGGAGAGGTTGCACTCAAATGGACTTTTAAGTATGAAAGCGAGGAGCGACAGCAATGATGGTGACACCGTTGAAAGGCTGACTGTGTGCTGAAGATGCCCAGCACATGCTTTCCCTCCTGGCTCGTCGGCTCTGGGAGCAGAGGCCAGACGTTCGTGCTCTACTCACTGTGCTGCTGGGCAGCCGAGAGCAAGCTCCGAAGAGGGTGCATTCAAATGGACGTTTAGGTATGAAACCGAGGAGCGACAGCAATGATGGTGACACCGTTGCAAAGCTGACTGTGTGCTGAAGATGCCCAGCACATGCTTTCCCTCCTGGCTCTTCGGCTCTGAGAGCAGAGGCCAGACGTTCGTGCTCTACTGACTGTGCTGCTGGGCAGCCAAGAGCAACGAGCAGAGAAGTTGGATTCAAATGAACTTCTCGGTATGAAAGTGAGGAGCGACAGCAATGATGGAGGCACTGTTGCAAAGCTGACTGTGTGCAGAAGATTCAGAGCACCAGCTTTCCCTCCTGGCTATTCGATTGTGGGAGCAGACGGCAACTGTTCGTGCTCTACTCACTGTGCTGCCAGGCAGCCGAGAGCAAGCTCCGAAGAGGGTGCATTCAAATGGACCTTTAGGTGTGAAAGCGAGGAGCGACAGCAATGATGGTGACACCGTTGCAAAGCTGACTGTGTGCTGAAGATGCCCAGCACATGCTTTCCCTCCTGGCTCTTCGGCTCTGGGAGCAGAGGCCAGACGTTCGTGCACTAATCGCTGAGCTACTGGGCAGCTGAGAAGCAGGTTTGGAGAGGTTGCATTCAAATGTACTTTTAGGTATGAAACCGAGGAGTGACAGCAAAAATGGTGACAGCATTGCAAAGCTGACTGTGTGCTGAAGATGCCCAGCACATGCTTTCCCTCCTGGCTCTTCGACTGTGGGAGCAGACGACAACCGTTCGTGCTCTGCACACTGTACTGCTGGGCAGCCGAGAGCAAGCTCTGAAGAGGGTGCATTCAGATGGACCTTTAGGTATGAAAGCGAGGAGCGACAGCAATGATGGTGACACCGTTGCAAAGCTGACTGTGTGCTGAAGATGCCCAGCACATGCTTTCCCTCCTGGCTATTCGGATCTGGGAGCAGAAGCCAGACGTTCGTGCTCTACTGACTGTGCTGCTGGGCAGCCAAGAGCAACGAGCAGAGAAGTTGGATTCAAATGAACTTCTCGGTATGAAAGTGAGGAGCGACAGCAATGATGGAGGCGCTTTTGCAAAGCTGACTGTGTGCAGAAGATTCAGAGCACCAGCTTTCCTTACTGGGTCTTCGATTGTGGAAGCAGACGGCAACTGTTCGTGCTCCACTCACTGTGCAGCTGGGCAGCCGAGAGCAAGCTCCAAAGAGGGTGCATTCAAATGGACCTTTAGGTATGACACCGAGGAGCGACAGCAATGATGGTGACACCGTTGCAAAGCTGACTGTGTGCTGAAGATGCCCAGCACATGCTTTCCCTCCTAGCTCCTCCACTGTGCTAGCAGACGGCAACCGTTCGTGCTCTACTCACTGTGCTCCTGGGGAGCCGAGAGCAAGCTCCGAAGAGGGTGCATTCAAATGGACCTTTAGGTATGAAAGCGAGGAGTGACAGCAATGATGGAGACACCGTTGCAAAGGTGACTGTGTGCTGAAGATGCCCAGCACATGCTTTCCCTCCTGGCTCTTCGGCTCTGGGAGCTGAGGCCAGACGTTCGTGCACTAATCGCTGAGCTACTGGGCAGCTGAGAAGCAGCTTTGTTGAGGTTGCATTCAAATGTACTTTTAGGTATGAAACCGAGGAGTGACAGCAATAATGGTGACAGCATTGCAAAGCTGACTGTGTGCTGAAGATGCGCAGCACATGCTTTCCCTCCTGGCTCTTCGACTGTGGGAGCAGACGACAACCGTTCGTGCTCTACTCACTGTGCTGCTGGGCAGCCGAGAGCAAGCTCTGAAGAGGGTGCATTCAAATGGACCTTTAGGTATGAAAGCGAGGAGCGACAGCAATGATGGTGACACCGTTGCAAAGCTGACTGTGTGCTGAAGATGCCCAGCACATGATTTCCCTCCTGGCTCTTCGGCTCTGGGAGCAGAGGCCAGACGTTCATGCTCTACTGACTGTGCTGCTGGGCAGCCAAGAGCAACGAGCAGAGAAGTTGGATTCAAAGGAACTTCTAGGTATGAAAGCGAGGAGCGACAGCAATGATGGTGACACCGTTGCAAAGCTGACTGTGTGCTGAAGATGCCCAGCACATGCTTTCCTTCCTGGCTCTTCGGCTCTGGGAGCAGAGGCCAGACGTTCGTGCTCTACTGACTGTGCCGCTGGACAGCCAAGAGCAATGAGTGGAGAAGGTGGATTCAAATGAACTTCTCGGTATGAAAGTGAAAAGCGTCAGCAATGATGGAGGCACTGTTACAAAGCTGACTGTGTGCTGAAGATGCCCAGCACATGCTTTCCCTCCTGGCTCCTTCACTGTGCTAGCAGACGGCAACCGTTCGTGCTCTACTCACTGTGCTGCTGGGCAGCCGAGAGCAAGCTCCGAAGAGGTTGCATTCAAATGGACCTTTAGGTATGAAAGCGAGGAGCGACACCAATGATGGTGACACCATTGCAAAGCTGACTGTGTGCTGAAGATGCCCAGCACATGCTTTCCCTGCCGGCTCTTCGGATCTGGGAGCAGAAGCCAGAAGTTCGTGCACTAATCGCTGTGCTACTGGGCAGCTGAGAAGCAGCTTTGGAGAGGTTGCATTCAAATGTACTTTTAGGTATGAAACCGAGGAGTGACACCAATAATGGTGACAGCATTGCAAAGCTGACTGTGTGCTGAAGATGCCCCGCACATGCATTCCCTCCTGGCTCTTCGACTGTGGGAGCAGACGGCAACCCTAACCCTAACCCTAACCCTAACCCTAACCCTAAACCTAACCATAACCCTAACATTAACCCTAACCCCTAACCCTAACCCTAACCCTAACCCTAAACCTAACCCCTAACCCTAACCCCTAACCGTAACCCTAACCCTAACCCTAAGCTTTCACCAGCTTTCCCTCCTGGCTCTTCGATTTTGGGAGCAGACGGCAACTGTTCGTGCTCTACTCACTGTGCTGCTGGGCAGCCGAGAGCAAGCTCCGAAGAGGGTACATTCAAATGGACCTTTAGGTATGACACCGAGGAGCGACAGCAATGATGGTGACACCGTTGCAAAGCTGACTGTGTGCTGAAGATGCCCAGCACATGCTTTCCCTCCTGGCTCTTCGACTGTGGGAGCAGACGGCAACCGTTCGTGCTCTACTCACTGTGCTGCTGGGCAGCCGAGAGCAAGCTCTGAAGAGGGTGCTTTGAAATGGACGTTTAGGTATGAAAGCGAGGAGCGACAGCAATGATGGTGACAGCATTGCAAAGCTGACTGTGTGCTGAAGATGCGCAGCACATGCTTTCCCTCCTGGCTCTTCGACTGTGGGTGCAGACGACAACCGTCCGTGCTCTACTCACTGTGCTGCTGGGCAGCCGAGAGCAAGCTCCGAAGAGGGTGCATTCAAATGGACCTTTAGGTATGAAAGCGAGGAGCGACAGCAATGATGGTGACACCGTTTCGAATCTGACTGTGTGCTGAAGGTGCCCAGCACATTCTTTCCTTCCTGGCTCTTCGGATCTGGGAGCAGAAGCCAGACGTTCGTGCACTAATCGCTCTGCCCCTGGGCAGCCGAGAACAAGCTTCAAAGAGGTTGCACTCTAATGGACTTTAAAGTATGAAACCGAGGAGCGACAGCAATGATGGCGACACCGTTGCAAAGCTGACTGTGTGCTGAAGATGCCCAGCACATGCTTTCCCTCCTGGCTCTTCGGCTCTGGCAGCAGAGGCCAGACATTCATGCTCTACTGACTGTGCTGCTGGGCAGCCAAGAGCAACGAGCAGAGAAGTTGGATTCAAATGAACTTCTAGGTATGAAAGTGAGGAGCGACAGCAATGATGGACGCACTGGGTCAAAGCTGACTGTGTGCAGAAGATTCAGAGCACCAGCTTTCCCTCCTGGCTCTTCGACTGTGGGAGCAGACGGCAACTGTTCGTGCTCTACTCACTGTGCAGCTGGGCAGCCGAGAGCAAGCTCCGAAGAGGGTGCATTCAAATGGACCTTCAGGTATGACACCGAGGAGCGACAGCAATGATGGTGACACCGTTGCAAAGCTGACTGTGTGCTGAAGATGCCCAGCACATGCTTTCCCTCCTGGCTCCTCCACTGTGCTAGCAGACGGCAACCGTTTGTGCTCTACTCACTGTGCTGCTGGGGAGCCGAGAGCAAGCTCCGAAGAGGGTGCATTCAAATGGACCTTTAGGTATGAAAGCGAAAGAGACACCAATGATGGTGACACCGTTGCAAAGCTGACTGTGTGCTGAAGATGCCCAGCACATGCTTTCCCTCCCGGCTCTTCGGATCTGGGAGCAGAAGCCAGAAGTTCGTGCACTAATCGCTGTGCTACTGGGCAGCTGAGAAGCAGCTTTGGAGAGGTTACATTCAAATGTACTTTTAGGTATGAAAC